>NC_092771.1:42485640-42785640 GCF_047496795.1 Chiloscyllium punctatum | reverse complement strand
GCTAGTCTT
Source organism: Chiloscyllium punctatum (assembly GCF_047496795.1). Lineage (NCBI taxonomy): Eukaryota > Metazoa > Chordata > Chondrichthyes > Orectolobiformes > Hemiscylliidae > Chiloscyllium > Chiloscyllium punctatum. The sequence continues at coordinate 42,785,631 of NC_092771.1, read as the reverse complement.
CTGCATGGAGGTCAGAAGCTTTTGAGAATGACCAACCCTGTCATAGTGTGGCTGCTGACATGTTTGTGAACAACATGATACTAATTACTTACTGCTCTGTATGAATTCTGTCAGTGGCTCATGGCCAAGGACATCCACCTCCTTTTCACCAAGAGCACTTCCCATCATCTCGCCTTCTCATTAATACAAAATGAGAAGGATGATATGTTTTGCCAAATCACTTTGTTGCCTTGCAAAATGCTATGTTTTAAGCACAGCCACGCCAACAGCAACACCACGTTTGCCATTGGAGATTATTGGCGATGCTGAGGAGGTGATGGCCTAGCTGTATTATCCCTGTAATGTTAACCCGGGGACCTAGGTGATGTCTCAGACCCCGGATTCGAATCCCACCACGGCAAATGTTAGATTTTGCATTCAATAAAATATCAGGAATTGAGAATCAAATTAAACAATGAAAGCATTGTGTTTGTCCTACCTGGCACACTAATGCACTTCAAGGAAGGAAAGCTACCATCTTCATCCGGTCGGACGTACATGTGACTCCAGACCCACAGCACTGTGGTTAACACACAGTTGTAGTTTGAAATGGCCAAGCCAGCCGCTCAGTTATATCACTCACTACAAATTCTCAAAGAAATGAAACCGCATTGACCTCAGCACTGACTACTTCCAGCCCACAGACTGCAGTGGGTCAGGAAGGCAGCTCACCAACACCTTCACAAGGACAATGAGGAAAGGGAATTAAATACTGGCCCAGCATCCCATTACTGAATAAAAGAAGATGATCACTCTCAAGGAAGAGAGACATAAGGACATAACTCACTTCAAACCGGGACTTTGATGTACACCTTACATGGGCATGAATTTCAGTGATATGGGAACAGGAGAAAAATAAATAAGATTCATCTGGATTTTTATTTCCATTCCAGCTGATCATCAACAATCCCTCTTTGTTTCTTTTTCTCTACCTCTCTCTTGCTCTATCTATTCAACTCACTCCTTCTCCCTTTCACAGCAGCCATCCATGTCATCAACATCAAACACACTATTTCCCAGATGCATTCAGTTCTGATGTATGGTGATTGGACGCAAAATGTCACTTCTATTATTCTCTTGACCTGAGGCTGCCAGATCTGTTCAGTTTCTCTGGCACTTACTCGTTCCTTTTGTTTCTGATCTCTAGTATCATACTTCGTATTTTTTTCCTCTACCTTACATGTTGTTATTACATTGAATGTCTGCATCACTGGCAGGGCAGCATTTGTGGACCTCACTAAATGCCTTTTACTGTGAGGCCATTCCTTAAGGTATTGAGTCTGATATCAATCAATTCAAATCAGGCAATAATGTGAGATTTCTTCACCAAAGGATAACAGTGAAACAGGTAAACTTCTTGACCAAGTGCTGGTGGGATTATATTAGTAAAATTCACTTCTGTTTCCAGTTCCTCTCATTTGAATTTAAGTTCTGTCATCATCTGAGATAAGATTTGAAACAGCATCCATGATGTAGATATCTGGACCACTGAATTACGTGGCCATCGACATTACTATTCTGACACAGTGTCCCTGTCATGAATTTATTTCACAGACAAGAACAAGATTTTGATGGGAACATTTGTTACGGAAAGAGCGATTAGAAGAGAACAGGAACCATAAAGTCTGACTTTTACCATGCTATAGTTAATGGTTTATTTATCACCCGCACTGACGTCAAGATGGGGTCTGGGGATATCATGGCGTTGGTAGTGGGTAGCTTTAGTGATGGAGAGAATACCAAGACATAAATCAATTCGGGGCAAATTTCGGGATTGTGAACAGTCTTGTTCTCAGATGTTTGTGAGGGTGGGAGTGTGGGTGGTTCTGAAATTTGTGGAGAATGAATGGATTTGCATTTGAAACTGAAGATAATAGTTTCAGTCTTTACTAAATATAGGTAACAGAAATAGCACTGAAGTTCACCAGGGTTTTTGGGATTAATAAATCGATAGAGATGGGAAGGCTTACCAGGAATACCAACAATAGCGAGCATGGGATAGTAACCAGTCTGAATAATCCACAGTACACCTAATATCCTATATGGTAATAAGTCCCAATACCAGGAAAGATACAAAAGACCCAAAGATAAACTCCTGTCCATTGTTGTAGCATTCCAGTCTATTTTTCTTAGATTCTGAACCATTGGTGCGACATTCCAGTCTATTATTCTCAGATTCTGATCCGTTGTTGACATATTCCAGTCTGATGTTCTCAGATTCTGATCCATTGTTGAAACATTCCAGTCTACTGTTCTCAGATCCTGGTCCATTGTTGGAATATTCCAGTCTATGGTTCTCTGATTCTGATCTCTCCTCTCCCTGTTTCTGCAACTGCTGATCCTTGTCAGTGTTGCAGTGGATGCATCTGCAGCAACAATGGGATAAAGCATTGGAAGACGCCCGTTACAAATAGAAGAGAAAAACCATCCAGTGACATAATTAGGATCCATGGAGACTGACATCAATCACAGTCACTGAACAAACAGATCCGGATAATTTCTTTCAGAATTCGACCTTCAGTTCAAAATAACAACTGGATTGAATTGAATGTTGACATTGCTGGATAATGGTCACATCTTCCATCACCAATTGCTCTCGTGAAGTTAGTTGTGAGGGAGAATTATGGACGTTTTCTTATCGCAGGCTAGATGATTCTGCTGTGTTGTTCATTTGCAATACTGTAACCACCTGAAACCTCCATCATCACCATCCACAAAAAAATCACAATCTAGACTTGGTTTGCATGCTGGTCTCTCCTCGACTAGTAAAGGCGCTAAGCAACAGATTTTCAGTGGATATATTTGCCCTGACCATACACAGGAAGTGTGGATCATGTCTGGACATTCCACTCGTGACCATGCTGAAGCTTCAACACACAGTATAATTGAGTACCGTTTTATGAAATCTAACAAACAACTTCATGCATTATATCGTCTTCAAAGCAGTAAGAATTTTTGGAATTCAGTCCAAAGCCAAATGTGGCATGTTCTCACAAAGCTAGTCCGTTTACAGGGTTATGTTGTCCTTGAATTTTTTAAAGAGGGTCTAAACGACCCAGGATTCCAATATGTCATAATTTCGAAAGGTGTGTTGGGATCCTTTTGTTTATACCTAACAGATAATGCCTCATACAGAAGCCTTTCAAGTCTTGAAAAGTAGCCTGTATAATCATGAGGACCTGTCCAGCTCCCACAACTGGACAGGTTGGATCATTTCGGGGGTTTGTTGAGTCAGGGTCACTGGACGCTCTCTGCCTCATTCTGCCCTTCTGATCTTATAAGCTGTAAGCAGTTGTGTCAGTTTTATCCTTGGTGCTAAGGGGTTCTGTTTATTGGGATTGTTGCAAGTATATTGGAACAGCATCCTTAAATCGGGATAGCCTATCAGTTTGGATACGATAAGTTATTCAGGTATTCTATTTTCGGTTCCTTATGTTTCATTTGGTAATTTGGCAAATAAAAGTCATTTGTTTAAAATTCGGCAGTCTGACCAGCGCTTCACTCTGGAAATATCAGCTATACACTAACCTTCAAAAAATAGCAAATCTAAGGTCCGGGCTACCTTTTAAAATGTTTTGAGGGGTCGGGTCTGGTCCGCAACAAATTAGGGGGCCTTTGCCAAATTTAGACAGCGAGTGGCAGGTGTTATTGTCTCTTACGCCATGTGTTGATTTGGTGAGTAAACAGAGCTTCAGGTAGCTATGGTTGTTGCACGAACCAAGCTTGTTTTGGAGGTGGAGAAAGTGACCTTGGGGGTTTTACAAAACGCACATAAGTCCAAGCCGCGAGAATTAGTAGACAAAGGGAGTTGAAGCTACCGTCTGATGTGAGGAAAGATGAGATGATTGCAGCAGTAGTTCAGCATTCCTGGAAACTCCATCAGGATCTTTGGGATGACTAAACTTCAATCACAAAAGAAGCAGCTTGAGTTAGAAGCAGAGATGAAGCAGTTTGAGCTACGACTAAAGTCACAAGAGGAAGAAAGATAACGAATAGGTTTAGCAGAGGAAAGAGAAAAAAATAGCTTCAGCAGGAGAGAAAGAAAAAGAGGGAGCATTCGAGCTTCAGAGATGGACACTTAGAATGTAAAGTCAGTGTTAAAAGATGAGGATGAAGGCTGAAGGTAAGCTTAGTGAGGAACAGACTGAGGATGGGTAATCCCATTGTAGTCCAAAGCCTGATTTCAGTATATTCACAGCTTGCCTAAATTTGATGAGTAGGAAAGTGGCTAAAGAATTTCAGTGGCCAGTGACCATGTCGGTTTTGTTGACCCAAACAAAACTTGTAGGAAGAGCTAGTGAGGTATGTGCAACACTATCAACGGAGGGATCTGGGGAGTATGAGGAGAGGAAAACATATATATGAGCATGTGCCAAAAGCCTACAGACAACGTTTCAGGAATTTATGTAAGGATCCTGGTCGAACACATATTGAATTTGAAAGGATCAAACAAAATAATTTTAATAGTTGGATAAGAGCTTTAAAAAAGAGAGCAAACATACGATGCTCTTCGAGAGACAATTACTTTGAAGGAGTTTAAGCATTCACATAGTGCACACTCATTTGGAAGATCATAGAGTTATAAAGCCAAAACTGGCAGCTGAAGTGGCTGATGATTATGACTAGTGATTATGATTATAAAACTTGTTTTGGCTCCCAGAATCAATTTCAGTCCATGATGGATAGAAATTGTGCCAAAGAGAAATACCCACATAGAAAGGGAGATATAGATCTCCGTGAAGAACTTACCATAGGGTAAAAAGGCAATACGTGAAGGAGGCAAAGAAGATAAAAAGCTCTGGTGTTTTCATTGCACCAAATTAGGACTCATGAAATCACTGTTTTGGTGGGTTCAGAAAAAAAAAAACACAGATGCAGGAAAAAAGATAAGTCTGGGAGTTTTGTTGGAGTGGTAACAGAAAGCACACTGGAAGCTAGAAAGCTGCATCAGAGTGCACAAGCTGATTGGAAGTTTGTTAAGGAGGAAGTGCCAGATCTGCTTAGAAAATATACCTGCAAAGGGAAATTTTACTCACATAGGGCAGGTAAAGAGGGTGCAATATTAAGAGACACAGGATCCTCTGTGAAAACATAAGGAGATATGTACTCCTGAAGGACTATTTCCAGAAAAGGTACTGCTAGAGGGAATTCACCATGAGACAAAAGGTGCAAAAGTATGTAATGTGTGCTTAGCGTGTCCCAAAAAGTGTGGGGAAATTGTGGCAGGGGTACTAGACAAACTCTCAGCTCCAGGAATGAAATTTGTCCTTGCAGAAAATATAGCTGATTCAGTGGTTGGATTGCTGCTACTCTCGTTGAAAAGCCAGTGGATATGCAGACAACTGAATCAATGTAGGAGTCTTATCCTGGAAACCTTCCTGATTATGGGTAATAAAGTCCCAATATCACCAGTTGAAATAGAAAATACCACAAACGTAAAGATAAGGAAGCTTAAGTGGCATGAGCAGATATTTGGTCCATCAGAAAGTTGAGACAAAACAGGAGCAAATAGGTGATCGTGTAAATATTTTTTGCTCAGCTAAACTGATTGAGTCACAGCAGGAAGATAAACGTTTAAAGCAGTTGCATCAAAAAACATATACGTTAGGAATTTTGAATGTATCCCTAAGTGTTATTACCTTAAAAATGATGTCCAAATGAGGAAATCGAGACTAACTATTTTCAAGGAGATGAGAAATGGGAAGAGATTCATCAAATCATATTGCCAATGGGTTACAGAAAGGAGGTGATGCGAATGGTGTATGAGTTACCATCTCGAAGTCAGTTAGGAGTTATGAAGAAAACAGACCAAATACAGAGACACTTTACTGGCCTGGACCGCAACAGGATGCAGTTGAATTTTGCCAGATGCGTCATACATGTCATGTAATTGGAAAAACTCAAGCGATAATAAAATCTGCACCTTTCTTAACTATTCCGGCATTTGAGGAACCTTTTACAGGAGTCTTAATTGATTGGCTAGGTTCCCGATCGCAAACAAAAAAGTGGCCATCAGTATTTGTTAACACTAATGGATGCATCGACTAGATTTCCAGAGGTCATCCCAAGATACAGTATCACAGCTAAAAGAATTGGAAAGGAATTACTCTTTTATATAAAAAAGATACGGACTACCAATGAAGATACAGTGGGATCAAGGTTCAAACTGTACATATAATTTATCACGATAATGTCTTAGGATAAAGCAATTCAAATCTACTGCAAACCATTCAAAATTGCAAGGAGCGCTAAAAATTTGACATTAAACATTAAAGACCATATTGAGGGCTTATAATCCAAGGATTATCCAGATGATTAAGGTTAGGGAATTCCATTTGCACTTTTTGTTATCAGGAATGCCCAAAATTAACAGAGCAAATTCATTCCATTGGAATTATGTTTGGGGCATTAAGTGAGAGGACCATTAAAATTGATTAAGGAGAAAATAGCAAATCAGAGTTCAAAGGCCACACATTTGGACTAGGTCTCAAAACGTAAGGGACGATTAATAGCGCTGGGGAGTTGGCTAGACAGCATGTAAAAGTATTGCAATATGCAATAAAATAGGAAGCGGATGGGAAATGTTTTTAAAAAGTGCAATTTTGCGATCGGGGATAAGGTATTACTATTTCTTCCAGTTATAGGTGAACCTTGACAAGCAAGGTTTAGTAGACCTTATCAAATACAACGGATATTGAGTGAGGGTTTTAAGTATCTTAAGTCTTTTGGTGCTTCAGCATGATCTTAGAATGCTGGGGATGCTTAGAGTTATGATAATAGCTCTCTTATTATTGGGATTTTGTCAAACATCAATGTCATATGTGTTATTAACGGTTCCTGAGTCTGATAACCCGCAAGTAATAGATGCCGATGCATGCAGCTTGGTAAATTGTGGGGATGTACATAATCAGGGACAGTACCACAGTTCAGATATACATCTTAAGTCCTATGGGAATAGCCTCGGGGATGGTACTTGGTATAATAGTCTCGTCACAATACACTGGTCCACCTTCCAAACAGCTTTTGATTGTCCCGATACAGTGTAACCCAATATACTTAACGATAATGAAACATCGCACGAAGCAACCCTGGGGGTGGGGGGGGAGGGGGGTGGGTGGGGTGCGGCGGGGGGCACCTATCAGTTACAATTACATGAAAACTAACGGGAATGATTTCTTGGGCTGTTGTTTACGAATTAGCGTAGGACAGGGAATATGGGCAGAACTACTGCATAATAAGGTACAACCTTTCACCCCTCCCGATGACTTTAAAGTAGCAAAAATTATAGAGGTAAAGGACTTAAACAGACCATTGAAATAGAAACTGGGTACGGGGATGCAAATGCCTGGATTGAATGGGTAAAGTATACGGTAAAAAGTCTGAACAAAAGCAATTGTTATGCATGTGCCTCCGGTATACCAGTGGCCCAGGTGGTTCCCTTTCCGCTCGGGTGGAAGCGAGACAGGAAGGGCATGAAACATATGATAGCCCTGTAACAGGATAAGACTGCATGGAATGATAGGAACTGTACCTCCCTATCTCTGATGTTCCCTCCCTTGGAGATGAAAGACTTAAAAGCATCCCCCGAGTCAGCTCTCTTTTGGTGGGTGACAGTTAATAAAAATGTAGATTGGATAAATTACATTTTCTATAACCAACAGCGATTTATAAATTATACAAGAGATGCTGTTAAAGGAATATCAGAACAGCTTGACGCGACAAGTAGGATGGCTTGGGAAAACAGAATGGCCCTTGATATGATTCTAGTGGAAAAAGGGTATGTGTGTGTGTGTGTGATGTTAGGAGGAATCTGTTTTACCTTCATTCCCAATAACAATGCACCTGATGGTTCAATTGCTCGGGCCGTAAGGGCTTTGACTACCTTAGCAGAGAAACTGCTGATAATTCAGGAGAAAACACATCTCTCACGTGATGGCTTCAATCATTGTTTAGAAAATGGAAGGCTATGGTGGTTTCCATCCTTACTTCCCTGATAGTAGTAGCCATGGTATTGGTAGCCATTGGCTGTTGCATCATACCCTGTATTTGAGGGCTCACCCAAAGATTGATTGAGACAGCCTTAATGAAAGAGATGCCCTAAAAGGGAATCAGGCAGAAGGACTTTCTTCTATTAAATAATGAGGGGATGAGTGAGACCAAGATGGATGAAGTCTCAGGAATGATGCTTGTGAATTTTGGGGGCGATGCTTAAAGGAAAAATTGCAGAAACAACAATTAAAAGTAAAAATAGAAAGGGGGAATTGTGAGGAGTAATTATAAATGTTGTTATCAGCAACAATCACAAGGCTGAAAAATGAAAGTGGAAGAGGGGTGTAGGTTAAGTGAGATATGCTTGCACAAACAGCGATAAGCATCTGTTTCCCGCTTCTGCAAAAACAAACAAAAAATACAATCAAGAGTTCATAAGGATCCGTATGGGCAAAGAATGGAAGGAAATGTTGCTTTAGCGAAGAAGGAAGCAGATGACAGTCAAGGAGGATATATAACAATAGACCACAGAGGGATGTGGTGAAACAGCCAAGCAGGACATGCATTTTTGTCACGAACAAGGCCAGATGAGGCAAGAGATAAACAGCCGTGTTGAAAGAAGTGGGAGATGTAAACAGGGGAGAAGCAATGGAATAAGTAGGGGAGGAGTAAAAGGGGAATGAATTGTACAAAAAGTTGTGTACTAGTTAAATTCGGTGTACCTATCTCATAGGCACCACTCTTGCAAGAGTATAATAACCGATACTGCTGCTTCAGATCTTGTCTCAGACTGAAGTTATTGAATTCAGTGGGTTCTATTTCCCACACAACCATGGAGATCCTGCTTTTAAACTCAGGTCTTGGTTCCTAAACATTCTTTGCTGGACCTTTCACTTCTCTTAAGGATATCATTCATATCAATGTGTACCACGAACGCTGGCTGTTCACCCACCCCCTTCAGTATGCCCAGAACATGCTCAGAGACATCCCTGATCCTCGCACCAACCGCCCTTTGTACGAAGAATTCATAGAATCACAGAATCACTGCAGTGGGAAAACAGGCCATTTCACACAGCACGTCCACGCTGACCCTCCGAAGTGTAACGTACTCTGACCCATTCCCCTACTCGATTACTCTGCATTTGCCCCTGACTAATGCACCTAACCGGCACATAGTTGAACACTACTGGCAAAAAGTAAGCAACCTAGACCCATTCTGTTACCCTATGTTGAATCTGCTTTCTCACAACAGATACTTCCATAAATACTGAGCATGACCAGCAACTTGTGGTTTTGTCACCGATGATATTTGCATATTGACAAAAACATGCACAACTCAGACTTGAAACAAAGCTAAATTTAAAATCTCAGGGGAAAACTAAATATTTAGTCATTCAATGATCCCAGTAAAGCTTTACTGAATTACTCCTGTTCTGTTTGTGAACGCCATTTGTTCACTTTCCCAATCCTGAATAAAGGAGATTTTTGCATCATTTTTAAAATCAGAAAGCTCGGAAAAGTTGCACATTAGCTTCTTCATGTGGGAATGGGATTCCATCTCATTCGTTCATCTCATTTCAATTACAGAGGATTATTCACAAAACACACTCAATGTATCACTTTGTCGAAGAATACCAGTAACATTGTAAGCAATTGGAATCATAACTGGAAAGAAGGATTTAGACAAAGGAAGGATGAGAGAAAGCGGGTCTTATTTTGGAAAAACTATTATGTGAATTTAGGTGATCAAATTCATGGAAAACTATATAGGGCTGACAAACGATATTGATATGAAGGTGTAGAGGTGTACATTGTTCTGAAAAAAAAGTTAAAATGTAAAATTTGACTGTGAAACAAATAGTGAGTCTGAGTTGTCATGGTACAAAATCAAATTCAAATTCGGCCGGTCAGTTTAACTATGCCCCAACACTCTGAAATCCAATGGAGTTTGAAATATAATATATTTGATGACATCCAAATCAATTAAATAATCCAATGTTTTGAGGTGTAAAACTGGACAGTTTGAACATTTAGGGAGAGAACTGCCAAGGGCATCCACAAAGATAGACTGCTAGCTGAAGAGCTTTCTGAAAGGTACCTGTCTGTAAGACGTTTGCACAGCAGAACATCAAAGCCAACCGAGATAAAAATCTACAGAGAAAAATCTACAAAGGAGAATTGACAAAGCTGACTGGTTTTGAAACGTGATTGTATTTTTTTCAAATCTTAATCATGGTGTTTTCTTTTATCGGACCAGTATTGTAGAGTGGGAGGTAAAAGATAGGTTTAACGAAACGAGTTCTAAATAGTTGTTCATTTTAATATTTTCTGTTGGAGTTAAATAACAAAATTGTTAATTTTACTTTAAATAGTGACCTCTGTAAATGGATCTTTGCCTCTCGAAATTTAACAGATTACAGCATGAGGTGCACTTTTTTCTTTGTGGCTGGTTCAGATTAGGAGAGGGGTTTTCCTCTGTGTCATAACAGTTTGGGGCCTTTTGTCTGTGATTAAAACAAGTTTAGACAGATCCAGTCTGAGATTTGGGCAGAGTTAAATGGGTTTGGGGTATGAAAATGCACAGCAGATTTAATCATTTACATTAACTCATTTAATAATTTAATCAATCATAATCAGTTATTATCCGAGAGCTTTAAATAAAAAGTCGATGAGAAACTTTGTTTAATTTCGGTGACTTGTAGTTGGTTAATTTTAAAGTGAGAGAAATGGCTCTTTAAAAATGTTAAAAAGATTCTGGGGTTTTAAGATGATTCTCACTTTTGCCAATGGCATTTAATAGGAAAAATAAAGGCCAAACATTTAGAATTAGCAAAGAATTTAGATTTGGGTTTAACCAAGAACAAGAGTAAAGCTGAAATTCTCAGGAAATTACTCAAACAATAAGGTGTGCCAGAGAAACAGACAAGTGCACGATATTTAGAAAAAAACTTAAATTACAGTTGAAGAAAATGTAGTTTTAAAGATAAACAAAGGGAGAGAGAAAGAGAGAGAAGAAAGAGAAAGCAAGAGGGAAGAGAGACAGGGGATTAAAAAGAGAGGAGAAGGTTCTCAGCTGAGCAAAGGGAGAGTGAATTTGAACTTGAGAAGTTATGATTTAGTATGCAAAGTCAAGTGAACAGGCGGGAGAGTAAAAGGGACATTAGTGATGTATACAACTATGTCAAAATTCTGCCACATTTTGATGAGAAAGATGTTGAAGCCTTCTTTATTTCTTTTTTAAAAATGGCTAGGCAGGTAGTGGTGAAAGGATTTATGGGTAATGGTAGTTCAGGCTAAGCTGGTCGGCACAGTTAGTGAGGTATTTGCTGCCCTGCCAGTTGAGGGGTCAAGAGATTATGAAGACGTGAAACAAGGTATTTTATGTGCTTACGAATTGGTACTGGAAGCATATAGATAGCAGTTCAGAAACATAAAGAAGGAACAAGATTAGCCTTATGTTGAGTTCGAAAGAATTAAACATAGGCATTTTGATAGATGGGTGCAGGCTTTAAGGATAGATAAGACCTATGAGGCTCTAAGGGAGATTATTCTGCTGGAGGAGTTTAAAACCTCACTTCCAGAGATGATAATAATTCATGTGGAGGAAAAGAAAGTTCAGAAATTGAGAAGGGCAGGAGAATTAATAGATGAATACATACTGCTGCATAAGACAAGCTTCCAGCCAGAATTTTGTCCTGTGAGGGATAGGGTTTGGGAGAAGGGGAGATGCTACACTATAAAAGAAAGAGTAGAACATATGAGTTTACCACAGGTTAAAGAAGCTGCCCAAGTGAGTGGAAAGGAGATGAAAGGCCTCAGGTGTTTTCACTGTAATGGAGTGGGACACAGAAAATTACAGTGCCGGTGGTTTCAGAAGGGCATTGGGAAAAGGTGTTTTCACCGACATAAGGAGGTTAATGTATGGTCACAGTGCTGATTGTTAAGAAAAGGACTGTAGGAAAAGATGTGGTAAACGAAGCTAAGCCAGTGGCATTAGTGAAAGATTTAAAGGAAACCCCAACAAGACCGAAGAGCTGCAGGAACGTGCACAGCCTAGGCAGGAGCTGGGTATGGAGTTAGTACCTGATCTCTATAAAGAATTTGCATCTGTGAGTAAAGTTTACTCAGAACTAACGGAGGTAGAAGAGCAAGAAGTTACCATTTAGAGAGATACATGATCTAACCAGACGATAATAGGAAGAGATGAATAAATTTGCAGTCTTTCTGATCTGTTACCCGGGAATGCATTAATTAATGGGAAGGATGGACAGAAATTTAGCATTTCCCAATGTAAGATCAGGTTGGAGTGCCTAATCAAGACTGGGGAAGTTAGAGCGGGAAAGATTGACAGACTGTCACATCCAGGAATGCAGTTTGTTCTTGGGAAGGGTTTAGCAGGGTCCAAGTTGGGAGCGACATCGCTTGTTGTGGAGAAGCCCAAGGAAGACAAAGAAACGGAAGTGTTAAATCGGAAATATCCTGGTATTTTCCCAGGCTGTGCAGTAACCATATCCCACTATTATAAGTCACAGCACGAAGGACAAACTATAGACAAAGATGAAGGAGTTGAGATTCAGTTAATGGACACCCTGTTTGCCGTAATGGTGTAGGGAAAACCTGAACAGGCAGTGGGTCAGACAGAGGTGTTTTGGCCTGAAAGGCTAAAGGACTTGTAACAGACAGACAAGACGATAAAAGATATATATGTGGATGTGTACTCTGAAAAGGAGGCAGAGGATATTCATGAGGGTTGTTATCTGAAAGATAGATCTTTAGACAGAAATGGAGACCACATCAGGTTAGTGCAGAGGAGCAATGTGCTGAGGTGCACTAGATTGTGTTGCTAGTAGCATAGAGACAGGAAGTTTTACAGGTAGCATATGAACTACCTGTAGGAGGTCACATGGGGTACGAAAGACTCGGGCTAAGGGACAAAAATATTTTTATTGACCTGGAATGCACAAAGATGTGGTTAACGTTTGGCATACATGTCATTCATGCCAAATGGTAGGTAGGACACGGACAGTAATGAAACTAGCACCTCTGTTGCCAATTCTCACATTTGAAGACCACTTCATGTGACTTATAAATGAGTGTGCAGGTCCCCTCCTGAAAAGTAGAGGAGAGAAAGAATTGGAGAAACAGGTGTTATTTACTCCCCCACAGAGTGAAGAATCAATTCCAAATGTCGTTGATTTTGATGTGCCTCAAAATATGTCAAAAACGTAGAAGTCCTTGAGCAGTGGGGTAGATTAGTAAACTATCTGTCTCAGGAGCATAGAACACAGTTGAAAGGTTTGTTATTGCAATATGAGGACATATGTTAGAATCATATGGTGGGCACTATTGTATATGAAGTTGTTGTAGAGAGTACTGTTCCGATAAAACAATCCATATCGGCTTTATCCCTCAAAGCCAGACAGGTCCAGAAGGAGGTGGAGGATATGCTCAATGAGGACATCATCGAACCAAACCTGAGCGAGTGGAGCTCGCCGATCATCTTAGTTCCCAAACCGGATGGGACTCAATGATTTTGCTTGGATTATTGGAAGATCGAGACTGTTACAAAATCAGACTTATATCCAAGACCAACATTGGAGGACTGTATCGAGAAAGTTGGACAAGTCAGTTACATCTCGAAGTTGGATTTAATGCGTGGTTTCTGGCAGGTACCTTTATCAGAGACAGTGAAATAAATTTCTGAATTGTAATACCAAATGGTCTGTATCAATTCAAAGTGATGCCCTTTTGAATGACGAACACACCCAACACATTCCAAAGACTCATGAACAGAGTTGTAGCCTGATTAATAAACTGTGCAGTCCGTTTAGACGGATGTAGTGATCTTTACTAAGTCCTGGAAAGATCACTTGGTACAGTTGGCAGAGCTTTTTGAATGAATACGAGAAACAAAACTGGTGATAAAATTAAACAAAACACAATTTGTGAAAGCAGACATGATGTGCTAGGGACAAAATATCAGTCATGGAAGGTTGATCCCATGGAACACAAAGACAAAAGCAACCGAGGAATTTCCACGGCCAACCTCGAAGAAAAAGGTGCTTCGCTCCTTCGGAGTCAGCGGATTCTATCGGAAGTTTGTTCCAAATGTCAGCAGTGTAGTGGCACCGTTAACCGACTTGCTGAAGAACAACACAAAGTATTGGATGACAGAACAATGCCAGGAGGCATTCGACCATTAAAAAGAAATATTGAGCACCAAACCAGTCTCAGCTACACCAAACGCTTGAAAACATTTCAAAGTTGCCGTCAATGTGAGTGACATAGGAGTTGGAGCTGCACTGCGATGAGATGGGATCGTCCTTTTCAAAGAAGCTCAACATCGACCAGATAAAATATTCCACGGTTGAGAAAGGACTATTGAGTTTGGTACTAGCCTTATAACATTTTAATGTGTACTCACAAACAGAGTGTTGGAGATAGTTGTGTACACGGAGCCCAATCTGCTTACATTCTTTGAACGCTTTAAAGACTATTTCATTGGAGTCTTATGTTACAGACTTTTAATTTAAAAATCGTACACGTAGAGTGTCTTAAGTATGTAATCTCAGATGCGTTCTCACAGATTTAACTGATAAAGATTAGACGAGATTTGTAATTATCCAATGTTAAATATAGGTAAAGGGGAAGAAGTTAAGGTGAACTTAGATTTAGTTTATCTGTGTGTTATGGTAATGTGTTGAAAGAATAGAAAAACAAATGAGACCGTATTTTCATTATGATTGTTCTTTTTTGAGAGAGAAGGGGTTATGAATGTGTAAAGGGTATTGTACATTTAAGAGAGTTGAAGGATGTACAAGCACAGTGAGTTCTGGAAAATTTACAATGTAACATGTGGTCTAGCAGCTTGCAGTACCTGGGTTGCGATGAGACAAAAAATAAAATCAAATTTGATCAATCCATTTAAATTATGTTCCAAGAAGCTAAACTACAATCGCGTTTAAATTTGGCATTTGGCAATATTATAAAAAAAGGAAATTACCCGATGATTTGGGATAGAAAGCTGAAAAGAAATTTGACCAGTAAGGGGAGAACTGCCACGCCACCAACATCTGCAGACTGCCCGGAGAATAGCTCTCCGAAATGTACATTTATTTATCAATGACCTGTGAAACAGAAGCTCTAAGGAGAAGAAGCGAAGACAGAGGACGATACAAAGAGAAGATTCGACAGCTGGATGGTTCTGAAATTTGAATGTTTTGGTATATCTTAATTGGGGGTGGGGTGGGGTGGGGGGATTATCGGACCAGTATTATAGAAGAGTAAGTAAAAGATAGGTCAGAGAAAGGAGTTGCAAAAAGTTATTAGGTAATTATTCCCTGTTAGACTTTTTAAAAAAAATGTTAATTCTTGCTTTAAATAGTGACCTTTAGGATGGTTATTGGCCTTCCGAATTTTTACAAATTACAGCATGGGTTAAATCTTTTCTGTGTTGCAAGTTTAAATTAGCGCGGGGTGGTGGAGATGGTGGGAGGGGGGGAAGGTTTCCCCCGTGTTGTAACATATTAAATCGGATTTCTCTGCACAGTTGCTGCCAGACCAGCAGAGCTTTTCCAGCACATTTCTGTCTTAGTTTCTGGTTCACGAAATCTGAAGTTCTCTTGACTTTCTTATGCGTATCATTGACAGCCATGGTTGAGGTCCTGGAGGACAGGAAGACAGCTCATGTTGTTTCATTATTTGTAATTTGGCTGCAAAGAAAACCCAGGGAACTACAGACCAGTGAGTTTGATGTCAAGGGTGGATAAGTGTTTGTAGGAGATTCTGGGAGGCAGGATTTACATGCATTTGGAAAGGCAAGGACTGATTAGGGATATTCAGCACGTCTTTTTGTCTGGGAATCCATGTCTCACAAACTAGATTGGAGTTTTAGAAGAAGTGATCAGGAAGATAGATGAAGGTAAAGCAACATACGTTGTCTATGTGGACCTTATTGAGGCCCAACAAGGTTCCACATAGTAGTCTGTTTAATAAGGTTAGATCACAGGAGATCAGGGAGAGCGATCCAATTAGATACAAAACAGACTTGACTGTAGGAGACAGAGGGTGCTGGGAGAGATTTGCTGTTCCAATTGAAGGCCTGTGTCCAGCGTTGTGCCACAAGGACCAGGCTGCTGTTGTTCATGGTGTTTGTAAATGGTTTGGATGAGAATATTGGAACTGTGGATAGTAATTTGGAGATGAAATCCCCAAAATTGGAGCTATGGTGGACAGGGAAGAAGGCTATCTTAGAGAACAAAGATATCTTGATCTACTTGACAAGTGGGCTGAGGATTGGCTGATGGATCTTCATGCAGATAAATGCGAGATTTTGCATTTTGTTAGACAAAAGTGTGTAGGATTTATTCAGAAAATGGTAGCGCGCTGGGGAGTGTTGCCAAACTGGGAAATCTAGGGTCCAGGTACATAGTTCCGTGAAAGTGGAGTCGCAGATTGACAGGACAGTGAATAAGGCATAAGGCAAGCTGACTTCCATCGGTCAGAGGATTGATTATAGGAATTGGCACATCATGTTCTGGCTCTACAAGAGAATGGTCAGGCCACATTTGAAGCAATTCTTGTTGTCCTGCTATTGGAAGAATGTTATAAACTGAGAAGGGGACAAAAGTATTTAAAATGATGTGATGGAGACGGGAAGTTTTGAGATATAAGGATAGGCTGGGATTTTGTTCCTTTTGCGTTGGAGGCTTAGAGGTGACCTTTATTACATCGTGAGAGGCATGGATAGGATGAATAGACAAGATCATTTCCTCCAGGTGGGTGTGTCCAGAACCAGACAGGATAGGTTTAAGGTGAGAGAGAAGACATTTAAAAGAGATCTAAGGGACAGTTGTTTCTCACAGAGGGTGGCGTGTATATGTAGCGAGTTTTCAGAGGAAGTAGCATTGGGGAGTACAGTTACAATATTTGAAAGAATATTGGATGTGTACATGAATACCAAAGGTTTGGAGGGGTGTGCGCCTAAAGAAGAAAAATAGTAATCATTCAGTTTAGAAAACCAGGTGAGTATGGACGAGTTGAGCAAAAATGTCTGTTTGTATATTGTATGATTCTAAGAGTCTATGACTTTTTCACTCCTCCTTCATCACTAGTCTTTAATTGCATTCAATTCATTTCCAAGTCAAAGCTCATCTGCAGATATTTTAAATGATCTAACTCTCCAAACTTTCTTAAATAGAGAATTCCTGACATTGATGTGGTTCTGCAGACCACAGCAGCAGCAGGATCAGAATTAAATTCAAGCACAATCTGTAACGTTTTTCCTGGGATAATCCCTCAGTCTACCATTCCAACCAAGTTGACCTATGGTTCAGTGATGTATAGGTGAATGTGCCAGTATCCCAATCATGTGTAGCTAAACCTGATGACAACCCGTTAAAGCTACCATAATTGACTGTCTGCATTCCAAACTGCAGCAATAACATCTGATAGAGAGGGTGTAATGATCCCAACACCAACAAACCAACAGTACTGTCACAACCAGCCATAAATGGTGATGGACGGTTAAACAATTTCGTGGAGGAGAGGGCTCACTATTATCCCCATCCTAAATAATGGAACAGTCCTGTACATCAGTGTAAAAGATAATGATGTAGTTTTGGTAAGATACCCCGCCAGACGTGTTGAGTGGATGATCCACCTCACCCTCGCATGATGCCCAAAGAATCACAGATGCCAGTCTTCAATCAATTCGATTTGCTTCAAGCGACATGAAGAAACAGCTGAACACAGTAGATACGACAAGGGCAAAGAGCCCTGACACGATTCCTGCAACAGGACTAAAGACTTGTGCTGCGCAACAACCGTGTCCCTGGGGGAAGCTGTTTCATTCCAGCTCCAACTCTGACATCTTCTTGGCAATGTGGAAAATTACTCAACTATGTCCAGTCCGCGAAAAGGAGAATAATTACAATCTGACCATTTGCTACCCCCTCAGTCCCATCACGATAGTTAAACTGGTAGAAGTTCTTTTTGACAGATCTGTCAAACCGCACAGAAATAACCAGCTCAGTGTGGTTTCCAATAGGTCCCTACGTGGAGATGGTGCTGTTGTGGAAATATCACTGGATTACTAATCCAGACCAGGCTAATGCTCTGGCAGCTGATGGAATTGAATAGCAATTAACAACATATCGAGATCTAAAATCTGGTATCAGTCACGATGATGCTGAAATCAATGCCGATTGCAAACTCCAATTTGCTTCATCAATGTACATTCACGAAGTGAATTCTGGCCTGGTGAATTCCATGCATTCCTGGTCTGGCCTAAACGATACTCTATACACACATGCATGTGATAAACTTTTCAATGGTCTCGAAAACGGCAAAGTAGGACACAAAATTGTATCAAACTGCTCTGAATTTGGAAGGATAAAACTGACAGAATTCCCGGCACCAGCCTCAGTATCCGAAAAGGGAATGGGAAGCACATTCCTGTTGACCCTGCAGAGGTCTTCTTCCTGTCGGCTGAGAGCTTGTGACAGCCATACTCCAGATACCTCCCGCTCCCTTTCGTGTCGAGAAATCCTTATTCACATTCAGTGCCTTGTGTTCCACAGCTTATGTGGGAGAGAAATTCCCAGAGTCACCAGTCACTGAGTGCAGACATTTATTCTCATCTCAATGCAGAGTGGCCTGTCTGTACCTAATACGGTGGCCTCTTGTTTTAGACGTCCCAGGCAGGGTAATTATCATCTTCCAATATGTCTCACACTGTCAGAGTTTTATATGTCTCACTGAGATCTCCACTCATTTTCCTGAAGCCCATGGAATACAGGCCCAAACGCCCCAAACTCTGCTCTCACAACAAGCCTGTCATTCCAGAGATCAGTCTGGTCATCCTTCACTGCACTCCCTCAATGTCAGGTTTGTCACTTATTAGGTAAGGAGACCAGTACTGCACACAATAATGCACAATGTTCGAGATGGGCTCTCACCGAGGTCCTGTACACCTGCAGTAAGACATACTTACTTCTGTCAGTTCATCCCCTAGAAATTAAGGTCAACACACCATTTATCTTCCTGCCTGCTTTCTGCTCTTGCAATATTGCTTTCAGTGATTGGTGTACAAGGAGATACAGATCCTTTTAAATGTTACAGCTCCCAACTTGGTGGGTTTGTGTACACTGGTCAGCGTGCCAATGCCATTCCCAGTATTGACTTCTGGGTTCAGAACTCACTGCCCTGCATTGACCTCGGAGGGCTGCGCAACAGGAAAACAAAAAGAACATAAATCCCTTTAAAGACCAACATGTTTCATACAATCCCTTTTCAAATGATAGGTTGCTGTTCTATTGTACCTATCAAAGTACACACCATCACATCCACCCCCATTGATCTTCATCTGCCATATATTTGCCCATTCACGCCACTTGTCTCAATCACCTTGGAGCTTTTGTTTTAAATCCTCCTCACCCACTAACAATCTGACATCATTTCGTGCTGCCAGCAGATTTGATTCCCTCACCTAAATGTTTGGCATGCATTGAGAATAGCTGTGTCACAATCACTAATCCCTACGACACGCCATGATCCTTCAACTTCAAAACAGATTGTTTTGGTCTCCCCATCTAAGAAAGGAAATACTGGCACTACAATGTATGCAGAGGGGGCTCGTTACGTTGGTTTCAGAGGTGAGGAGTCTGGTTATGAGGAGAGACTGAATAGATTGGAATTATACATTGAAATCATGTTCATATTTTAGTCCCAATGCCGTAACATTTGAGTTTGCACACTCGGCCATAGTCTTTATCAAGATCTTTCTGAAACTCTAAATGCATTGCATCCATTTCTTCTCTGTATGCATCGACCAGTCAGTTTGTCAAATATAATTTCCATTTCATGTTGACCCATTACATAAGAACGTACAAACTAGGAGCAGGAGTAGGCCATCGGGCCCTTCAAGCCTGTGCCAGCATTCAATAAGATAATGGCTGATCATTTCATGGCCTCAGCTCCACTTACCCGCCCACTCACCATAATCCATCATTCCTTTAATCTTCAAACAATTATCTATATAAGTTCAAACACATTCAATGACAGATCCTCAAGAATTCCACAGATTCACAAGCTTCTTGGTCAAGACGTTCCTTCTCAATTCAGTCCTAAATCAGCTCCATATAGTTTTGAGGCTTTACCCTGTTATCTAATTTCACATGCTTCTGGAAACATCCTTTATATTTCTATCGTACCTACTCCCTTCACAATTATAAATGTTTCTACTCCTTCCTCCCTCATTCTTTCAAATTCCAATCAATGTATAATTCCAATCTATTCAGTCTCTCCTCATAACCAAACCCCTCACCTCTGGAACCAACCTAACGAGCCTCCTCTGCATACATTGTAGTGCCAGTATTTCCTTTCTCAGATGGGGAGACCAAAACTGCACGTACTACAGGTGTGGTCTCCCCAGCACCCTTTAAATCTGCAACATAACCTCCCTACTTTTACACTCAATCCCTTTCGCAATGAAGGGCAAAATTCAATTTGCCTTGTTAATTACCTGTTGCCCCTACAGACCAGCTTCTGTGATTCATGCACAAGGACACCCAGGTCCCTCTGCACAAGAGCATGCTGCATTTTTTAAACAATTCAAATAAGAGTCCTCTTTAGTATTTGTCCTACTAAAATGGATGATTTTACATTTATTATAATTGCACTCCATCTGCCAGACCTTGACCCACTCACTTCAACTCTTTATGTTCCTTTGTAAAGTTTAACCATCCTCTCCACATTTTACTCTGCCAGTCATGTTAGTATCGTCTGCAACCTTTGAGATACTACACGTGCTCCCCTACTCCAAACTATCTATGTAAGCTGTGAATATTTGCAGTCCCAGCACTGATCCCTGAGGCACTCCACTAGTCACTGATCAGCAACCAGAAAAACAATCATGTATTCCCATTCGTTGCTTCATGTTAGTTAACCAATCCTCTATCCATGTTAATACATTGCCCGTAATGCCACACCTTACGCAGCAGCCTTTTTGGCGTCACTATATTGAAAGTCTTTTGGAAATCTCAGTACACCACACCTACTGGGTCCCTGCAGTTGTAATGTCTTCATAGAATTCCAGTAGGTTAGTTACACGTGGCCTGCCTTTTATTAACCAACACTGTGTCTGCCCAACGGGACATTTTCTATCAAGATACATTGCCATTTATTCCTTGATTATAGATTGAAATATTTTCTCCTACAGATGTTCGGCTAACTGGTCTATAATTCCCCATGTTTTGTCTATCTCCCTTTTTAAACAGTGCTGTCTGAACTCCTGTTTTCCAATTTGCTGGAACTGTATCAGAGTCCAGTGAAATCAGAAAAATTTCCACAAGTACATTTGCTATTTCTCTCATCACCTCTGTTAGTACCTTGGAATACATTCCATCAGGGCCAGGAGACTTATCTACCTTTGGCTCCATGAGCGTGCCCAACACTCTCTCTCTCGGGAATGGTTGTTTCCAGGTACTAACTTACCTTCCTGCCTTTGACAATTACTGACATGTTATTAGTGTCCTTCATTGTGTAGATCAACTAAATAACTCTTCAATTCCTCGTCCATTTCCTCATATCTCATTACTGCATCCCACTTCTCACCTTCTAAAGGACAATTGCTTACACTAGCCATTCATTTCGTTTTGTATATTTATAGAATATTTTGCTATCTGTCTCTATATTCTGAGTAGTTTACTCTCATAACCCATCTGATGTGTCCTGATCACTTTTTTGTTGCTTTATTTTGAAATTTAACGGTTTTGACATTATTTTGACATTTAAGGTTTTCCCAATCTTCTACTTTCCCACTGGTCTTTGCCATTATTTATACCATTTATTTTAATTTGATAGCCTCCCTTATTTCCTGAGACATTCATGGCAGATTACCCTTTTCCTATAGTCCTTCCATTTCACCATTAAATGCTGTTGCTGAGAACGTTGAAAAATTGTTTTGAAAGCCTTCCACTGTTCATCAACGGTTCCACCGTAAAGTCTTCACTTCCAGCCATCTTTAGCCAAGATCAAAGGGTTGCACAATTTATGCACATGAATTGAACACACCTAAGATGGCTCTTAAGTACTTAATCAGTTAGAATGGAAACGCGAGTTTGATTGATTAAAATGCAAATCACTGCCTGGAGATAACTTCAGGTACTATCGATGTAAATGAAGTAACACTTGCTGTCAGATAATATATTCTAAGCTTGAGGCCTTGTTTGGACTCTGTCTGTGTCTTGACCTGGAGTCAGACTGGTTTTATTAACAAAGTAGGAGTAGCGCGTGTGCGTATGTGTGTGAGAGAGGGCGTGTCTGCGTGAAGGTGAGTGAGAGACACACATTCTGTATGTGAGAGAGAGTGAGGTGGATTGTGCGTGTGTGTGCGGGATGGAGAGAGACAGAAGGTCTGTGTTCATCCGTGTGTGTGACGGAGTGGGGTGCGTGTGTGGAACGTGAGAGAGGGGCAGTGTGCTTGTGTGTGAGGGGCAGATAGGGAGAGTGTGCATTAGTGTATGTAACGGGGAGAGTGAGAGTGTGTACTTGTCCAGACTAAGACACAGACACTGATCACTTTCCCCACATACACTCACTCCGTGGTTTCAGAGCTTCCCCTCTCTGTAGCCTCTTCTCCATTTGTTGTTCATGTTACAGACCCAGATGCTGTAACTACAGTCCCCATGTTCCATTCAGAGTTGGGTCACCAAATCCTCAGGTTGTCCGGAATGTCTGAAGCAGCTCACAGCACAACCTCCAGCAAACCATCCCCAGCAGCTCCACTAACTTTTAAATAACAGGAGTCAGTCACAAGCCCATCAGCTACAAGTTAGATGCCTGGTCCTTTACGATTATACTTAAGGGTATTCCTCGTTTTACTGACTTCACAATCAACTGAGAGAGACAAACAGAGGCATTCCGCGATCCGGCACATACCAAGTTTCAAACACGTGAGTCAGAGCTGCTGGAACACCGCTGTCCATGGAGCACCACATGGGACACATCGGGAAGTGACCAAAGTCCTGGCACACACCATTTTAATGTTTCTGAAGTTCGCCATGCCAGCACTCGATACACGAGGGAGTCAAAAGCCAAGGCCAGGGAAAGATACAGAAAAAAAAACAAATAATTAATTAACTGATAACTTGGTGAAAATGTGGATAAGGAGATGGGGTGATTGGAATAACTGGATACGTGAGACAACAGTGGGCCCAATCACAAAAATGCATACATTGAAGAAAGACATTGCCAGATTAGCTGGAATGGTCCATTGCCTCAAATTTTGAATCTGCTTCACAAATCAGCACAGACACCATAAACTGGGGTAAGGTAATGGCGAAGATTGAGAGGTAAGCAGACCATGCTTGTGGACTACTTCATAAAGTGGACTATCTGCACAGCATGAAGAACATTGCAAACTTTGCCAGGATATTGCAACCCTCTACCACCACCCTCGGTCTCCTACCTTTGAACCAATTTTGTATCCAAACGGCTAGTTCTCCATGTATTTCATATGAAAGAACCTTGTTAAACAGTTGACCATCCACAATGTTGTTCAACACCTTACTGATGTCCATATCGACAATGTACACCTCTCTACCTCAATTAATCTTCTTAGTCGCTTCTTTAATAAATTCTGTCAGGTCAGTGAGGCACAATATTGCTTGCTCAAAGCCATGTTGACTATCCCTGATCAGTCGTTTCCTTTCAAAATGCGTGAAAATCCAATGCCTTATAATCCTCTCCAACAACTTACCCACCACTGATGTCAGGTTCACTGGCTTTTCCTTATTACCCTTCTTCAATCCTTAAAGTAATGGCAGCACGTTAGCCAACCTCCAGTCTGCCAGCACTTTACCTGTGGCTAATGATGATAGCACGGGGCTCAGCAATCACTTCCCTAGCTTCCCACAGAGTATAGCGTACATCTAATAAAAGCCAAGACGTTTTCCTTCCTTTGCATGTTTTAAGACCTCCAGCAGCTTCCATGTAGTACAGACACTTTCCAAGATGTCACTACATACTTCCCAAGTTCCCTCGCTTCCATATCCTCCTGCACAGTAAATACTGATACAAAAGATTCGTTCAGTACCTCCCCCATTTCCTGTGGTTCTGCACATGGGCAGCCTTGCTGATCTTTAAGGATGTCCTATTCTCCCCACAGATACTCTTCGTTATTGACGTATTTGTAGAATTCCTTTGGAATCTCCTTAACTCTATTTGCCAAAGCTATCACATGTCCCCTTTTTGTGCTCCCAATTTACCTCTTAAGTATACTCTTGTTGACTTCAGACTCTTCTAGTGATTCACTTTAAATCAGGAATTAAGAGGCTAATGATGACCATTCCGATGTAAGAAAAATCCATCTGGTTCACTGACATCTTTAAAGGAAACAAACTGCCATCCTTACCTGGTCTGGTCTACATGAGACTCCAGACACACAGCAATGTGGATTACTGTTAACTGTCCTCTGGGCAATTAGGGATGGGTAATAGATGCTTGCCTAGCCAGGGACGCCCTCATCCCATGAATGAATTAAGAAAACAAAACTTAATTCCTGCTGTCTATACCTGACATATCCTTCCCTTTTTTCCGTGACCAGAACCTCAACTTCTCCAATTCTCCACCATTCCTTAAACTTACCAGCCTTACACTTCACCCTACCAGGAACATACTGTCCCTGTACTCCTGATGTCTCATTTTTGAAGGCTTCCCCCTTCTCTGCCAATATCTGCCCCAATCGACTTTGAAAATTCTCGATTAATATAAAAATTGTCTTTTCAATAATTTACAACGTTAAGTTTTAGACCTGGTTCATCCTTTTCCATCTCTATTTTGAAACTAATAGAATTATGATGGCTTGCCATAAAGTGCTCCCACACTGATACCAAAACCACACCCTCCCCACTGCCTTATTCCCAAGGGTAAGGTGATGTTTAGCTCCTTCCCTGTGATGAAGAGCATTGGACAAACAGCTACAGCGTTGTAACTGGGATTGGGGTCAGCAGAGTCTTCGACTCATTGGGTTGATTCTAACAACAATTTGTCTCAGTGACATTTTCATTGTGTGTGACAGAGGGATTGTCTGCACGAGGCTGAGCATCGTTTCTTGGAACTATCTTATCGAATGCACCTCATTAACTACCCACCCTACCCCATGGTGACCCTCTCATCATGGCTGGAGGTACTCACCATTTCCCGGGTGCCCCTGGATATTCCATAATCCCTGACATTGGTGCCACCTTTAAACGTCCAATGGGCACACGGTTGAGCTTTCTCAGTTTGGAGCTGCCCTGCACGGTTTACTCCGAGAATGGGGGATAAGGGGCAATCACACCACAGTTTGTCGACAGGGGCACGGAGCTCCTGGTGGATGGGCTAGTACAGAAGAGGATTATTCTCTTCCCAGAGGCAGCCACATTACCAGACCCACCGAGCATAGTCTGAGCTCACCACCCAACTCAGTGCAGTATCTGCGGTCTGAAGAAATGCCCAGCAATACAGGACAAGCATCAATAACCTTCCCTGCTCTGTCAGGATAAGTATGACTGTGTTCTCTCTGCTCCCTCACAATCACTGTATATCTGTTATAGCACCGACACACGAACAAGGCTTATGCTCCACTACTCTCACTATTGCAAATAGTACCTTCCTTCTCTCTCTCTTTCCCCTCCACTATATCTCCCACACTAATAACACTGTTTCGATACAACACTATGGACTGACTCCCTCTGGACACATCACCATCTCACCTCCCTCCCCACCCACACCAGCACGAACAGCAGGTACTCCCACTCCCACCTTCACTCCCTCCCTCCATTTCTCGCATTCCAAGAGAAACAGCCTGGAATAGGATGGAAAGGGACAAGCTGGGTGGTGGAGTGCCCGATGCCCATCTCCCCACCATCACCACCCGTACCTGTGTGTCTGTTTTTGACTCTGTGAGTATCTATAATTAAGTGCAGGTCTGACATCTCTGTGGTGCTGAAAATGAAACAATCTCTCCCTCAGCTGGCCTCCCCACCCTACTGCAGTGAGAGCAGCAGAGAGTGACAACCCTCGAGGATTCAGTCTGGGAGGGAGAGACAGTGAGAGAGCTCAAAGCACGATGCAAACTGACAGCACCTTCAACACACACACACGCACCCACGTGCAGGCTCGCATACACAATGCTGGTACATGGTGGGTTGCAAATATACTTGGGCCTGTCAGAATGGAAATGCTCACCTCCAAGTGAACCATTTTGTCAGACGGTGACATGAATTGATTTCTCATTCTGTGAGTTGCAATCTTAAAACTTATTTGAGAAACTATTGAAAAGTCCTGAAAAAGGCCCAGTAGTGTTGCTAATGACACAGGAACAACATTGCTCAGTATCGGACAAAACAGCTCTATGCTTCCAAAGATATTATTGGAAAATCAAACTGCCGTACAATTTGAGAGATTCACAGAAGATTTGTTATCTTCTGAGAGAGGAAAAACTCTGCCATTGATGCAGTGGTGTGGACAGTCCAGCAGAGGGTAGTATTGTATGAATCTAATCACCAAACTCAGAGGCGAGCACTGCTGCCTCACAGCGCCACGCACCTGGGCTCGTGTCCACCCTCAGGCGGATTGTCTGTGTGAAGTTTCACATTCTCTCCTTGTCTGCGATGGTTTCCACCGGATTCTCCTGTTTACACCCACAGTCCAAAGATGTGGATGTTAGGTGAATTGGCCATGCCAAATTGTCCATAGTGCCCAGGGATGTGTAGGTTAGGGGCATTAGTCATGAGTAAACGTAGGAGAGTATTTCAACGGGTCTGGGTGGGTTATTCTTCGAAGGGTCAGTGTGGATGTATTGGGTCGAAGGACCTGCTTCCACACTGTAGGAATTCTATGAACTCTGCGAACAACAGGGACAGACAGAGAGAGAAGAGTGAGACTTTGATCCCAATTTCCATCTATTTACTTCAAAAACAACTCTACACAGAGATGCAGACAGAGGTACACACAAACTGAGATACTGACACTAACACACATAACACAGGCCCACAGAGATACGCACACAGATATGGACGTTTACACACAAACACACGAACATAACCCCACATACAATCACACAATGTCTTTAATACAGAGATATATACGTTTTAATTAATAAGTTATCAATGGTCAGTCGAAGAAGGCAGGAGAATGGGGTTGAGAAATATTTTAGCCGTGATCAAATGTCATGGCAGACAAGATGGGCTGAATGGCCAAATTCTGCTCCAAGGTTCATTGCTCATCTGATCTTGCGGTGCCTGGAATTGTCTTTCCACGAGGTCAGTGGAGGCTGAATTTGGTAAGAATTTGATTTAGGAGAGTTAATGAGAATGTGGACAGGTTTGAGGGGCTGAATGGTCGATATATGTTCCTAATGGTCGACTCCTTATATATCAAAAGAGTGGTGATTCGTTTGAGGGGAACGCATTTTGAGAATAAGGGCCTTCCCATTTCTGACTGAGACAGGGATGTTCCTTTCTCTTTAGGGTTGTATGATCTGTGATGTTCTCATGCCGAAGTAGCAAGGTTCAGTTCCATAGATCTTTGATGAACAAGAGAATCCATATTTATTAGGAACTGACAGGAAGGGGATGTTTAATCACAATCACATCAACAATGCTCATTCTGAATGGTGCAGCAGGCCCGAGGGGCTGAATGTCCAGATGCTGTTCTCTCAACCACTCAATAATGTTACAGAGGTAAAGAAAGGTCCCATTCAGCCAGTCAACATCATTATAATGAGACAGGCGGAGACCATTCTGCCCTTTAAGGATTTACACAGTAATAGATTGAAGTCATTCAGCCCACTAAGTACATTACACAGTGTAGGATGAGGCCATCCAACCTTTCTAGCCTAGTGCCCAGCAACAGGAGAAACCTGGTAAACTATCTGGGAATAAACATTCGGGATAAATGTTTATATTCAGGTTGTAAAGTTGCAACTTGGTGGAATGCCTCAGGGATCAGTGTGACATTATCAATAATTGACAATTTACACCAATGACTTGGATGCGGTGACTGATTGGATTGGAACTCAATTAGTGCATTTTCCAAGATAATCATTTAACAGCATATGGAGACTCTGCAATGGAATACCGACAGGGGAAATTAGTGAGCAAAGCTTTGGCAGAAAACAGTATAACAAGGGCTAAGGGAAGGCAGTGCTCAGAACAGATAAAATAACAGTAACCTACTGAAATGGAGAGAACATCGCAGAACGCATTGGTCCGGAGGGATGTGTGTGTCACGGTACATGAGCCATATAAACCTAGTCAGCAGATTCAGCAAGGGATTAGGGAAGTGTATCGAATGATGCTGTTTCATGCAAACGCTATTGGGTATAATCATTGGGATGTTTTACTGCATCTGGACATGACAATGCTGAGACTACATCGAATGTATTGTATGTAGTAATGAACCCTAAAATTGAAAGAAAAAAAATATGCAATTGTTTTAGAAGCTTTTCACACAAGCTTCACTTTACTCCTTGCTAGAATGAATGCCTGATAGAACCATAGTGTCATACAGCACGGAAACAGACCCTTCAGTCCAGCTCATTTGCACCGACCGGATATTCCAATCTGATGTAAAACCATTTGCCAACATTAACCCATAACTCTCTAAACCTTCTTATTCATTTACCCATCCATTGCCTCTTAAATGTTGTAATTGTACCAGCCGCTACCACTTTCGCTGCCAGCTCGTCCCATACATGCACTACCCTCTGTGTGAAAAAGTTACCACTCAGGTATCTTTTTAATTTTCCCCTCTCACTTTAAGTCTTTGCCCTCTGGTTTGGACTCCTCCAGCCTTGGAAAATAACCTTGGCTGATCCCGCATCCATGCCCCTCATGGACTCTACAAGGTCAGAGTACTTCAGGCCTGAGAATGAGAGCTGATCGTATTGAACCATATAAGACCCTGAGGAGAGTGTATTGGGGCGGAGCTGAGGATTAGAGAATAAAACTAAGGATTTAATTTTAAAAACAATATACTCATTTTAACACAGGTACTATGAAGACTTTAATATATTGTACAAAAATTATGCAGATACATCTAACTATACCTCCAAATTATAAATTACAAATTATTCCTAAATGGAGCAGGTAATGGGGATGGAGTAATTCAATCAGGAGAATGTTTACCCAGACCTTACCTAGTTCAGGTTGGTGTTTGGGTCACATTATTGCATGCTTCAGATCAGGGAGGGAGCAAATGCGACCTGTCGTAGAAGCAAACGGCCATTGCTCCATCTCTACTTGTACTTCTCTACAGTAACATATGAGAGCTGAAAACCAATCAGCCATCTTCAGAACTCTTTGAGGATTCCTGGTGAGGATTCATTGGAATCTCTCCTCTGCCTGCAGCAAAGGGAATTTAGCCAAATCCAACTGTTCCAGGAGAAACCCCAGTGCTAGCAGCTTCTGTGAGGCAGAATCACTTCAGAGGCAGAATAACAATTGAAACTATCTCAATTTTGCAATTGTCATGAAATTAACTGTTATTTGGACAAAGCTCTTTCGAATTAATATTCTGCAGAGTTTCTTTATTTTCCCGTTTGCCTTCAGACGTGTGTGTGCGTGTGTGTGTGCGTTCGTGTGTCTTTGTGTGCATATTTCTGTGTCTCAGATTTACAGAAAAATAAATGTTGATGTAGGTATTGTCAATGATCATACTCTATATCATTTATGTTTCCATCGTATTTCGAGTAAATTTGCTTTGGTTTTAGATTTTTTACAAATTTAAGAAACCTGTCTGACTTGTTCCTAACACTGATCCTGACCCAGTCTGAGACAGATATCATTTACCATATCACAAACTTAGTTACACGGATAATTTGTCGTGACGTCTGGAGGAGTGGGACGAGAAAAAGAAGCAATGACTCTCTTACCTCGGTAGGAACAGGGATAAGGAGAAATTCTCAGAAGGCCATTTAAATGGGAATTTCTCCTCCCCACAGGTTTGTGGTACCTCTGTGTTTGCATTTATTCAAAGGTGTGTTAGTTAAATATTTGACAGGAAAGTGCTTCAAGTATAATGCACTGCAGATAGGAACGTGCAGCTGAGACCACAATCTGATCAGCCGCAAACTTAGTCCTATTTCGCCCCATTCCATTCAGCCCCTCAATCTGCTACACAAGAGCAGTTGGGGACTACTTGCTCCTACTACCTTGTGCACAGAAACCGAGGAGACCATTCAGCCCCTGAATACAGTCAAACATGATTTGTTGTGAATTGGAGAACGTTCTTGGGAAAAAAAGATTTGGTGTTACTGTGAAACAGTTCCCTCCTCACTCCTTACAGAAGTTCCCCCCTCTCCATTTATTTGTCATGTTGTTGATCCAGATTCACACTGAATAATGACCCCTTACCCTACCCAGATATTGCTCACAAAATCCTCTGGTCTCTTTGACTACAGCATTCCTTCACATGACAGCCAGGAAAATAACAACGATGAACTTTCCAATAAGAGAATTCAAGAACATGAGAAGCAGGAAAGGTCATTCAGCCCCTACTGCCTGCCTTTCCATTCAATAAGATCATGGCTGATCTGCTCTATGCCCCAACTCCCGGAGTGCCTGCCGTGTCAAACATCCATCCATCCCTGTCTTACCACTATCTAAATGATCTATCTCCTCAAACTCTCTGGTATAGAGAGGTCCCGATGTTCACACCCATATGTGAGAGGGAAACACACCGCACACATACAACCGTGACCTATTGACATGAACAAAATATATAAAAAAGAGGTAATAGTGACTGGCCCTGACAACAAGGAAGTGTTTACCTGAGGATGGTATGAAGGAACCTGAAGAAAATGGAATTTAATGGAAATCAAGGGTAAACTCCCCACAGGTTGGAGTGATTCAGCACAAACAAGATGTTTGTGGTTTTTCGACATATATCACCTCAGTCTCGGGACATCTCTGCTAGAGATCCACAGCACAGTGGGCGGCACGGTGGCAAAGTGGTTAGCACTGCTGCCTCACAGCGCCAGAGACCCGGGTTCAATTCCCGCCTCAGGCGACTGACTGTGTGGAGTTTGCACATTCTCCCCGTGTCTGCGTGGGTTTTTTCCGGGTGCTCCGGTTTCCTCCCACAGTCCAAAAATGTGCAGGTTAGGTGAATTGGCCATGCTAAATTGTCCATAGTGTTAGGTAAAAAGGGATAAATGTAGGGGTATGGATGAGTTGCGCTTCGGCGGGTCGGTGTGGACTTGTTGGGCCGAAGGGCCTGTTTCCACTCTGTAAGTAATCTAATCACAAACATCCTCATTTGCGCCTCGGTGTCTTTCCCCCCATCAGAATCTCAGAAGTGGAGGTGGTGACTGAAAATCATGTAACGTTCAGAACAATGTGCCCCCCTCAGCTCCTGAAGCAGTCTGTGTCCATGTGGAGGAATACCCGGACAGCATTCAGGCTTGTGCTGTTGAAGTGTCGGTAACATTCATGTAACAGTCCTGCTGGATACTGCGTGTTACCAGAGTAAAGAGAGGTGCTCGTTCAGCACCTCAAGCTAACTTCACAGGAATATGAGGAGGTCATTCCGCCCATCAATACTATTGGATAAGAATAGGGATAGCCCATTCATTCCTTTCTAACTATTACACAGGAAGGTAAGGAGTCCAGTCAAACACATTGAGCTGCTAAACAGGAACCACGGGTTGCCCAGTCAGGTTCTTCAGCGTATCCCATGACATCAGGAGGTGGCCATTCAGCCGCTCAAGCCCCTTGTACAGAAATAGAAGGATGTTATCTACAAACAAACATGACAAACGAATGAAACAGACCCTGCATGGATAGACTGCTCCATGTCGTTCCTTCTGGCTCCATTGCTAATGGTCCACAATGTATACATTAATATGGTTTGTTGATGGTGAGGAGAGAGGACATCTCCGAGAAGGCAGACCGGTATTCTCTATGGAGGTCAGAAGCTGTTGGGAATGGCTAACATTTTCAGGAGTTAGGCATTGCAACTGCTGACAGATTTGTGAACAATGTGACTTTCAGTGCAGGGTCACACACCAACTGCACATTGAGGTAATGAGAGTTCATTCAGAGCCTGAAGCTCTCTCCAAACCAACATAGGAGCTTCACAGAGTTACATAAACTACCAAGAAGCACGTGTCATGGGCAAAATGTAATTTCTTATGGCACCAATGTCTTTCTCTGGACATAATGTGTGTTCGTCCATAATCTTCAAGTTTCAATACAATCAACTCTTCTGCTCTCAACGTGCTACCAACTAAACATCCATTTCGTTCACACTCGCTTTATATTGCCATCATCCCAGAGATTAATCTGATAAAACAGCTTTGCACTTCCTCTGTGACAAGTTGATCATTGATTTATAAAGGTCAGAAAGTCTGTCCACAATAGCCCAAACACTGCCTCAATAGCATTCCACAACTCCTACACATGATTTATTTTGTAATGAAGGCTGACATTTCATTTCCTGTTCTGATTAATGGATGCCCAGCATGAATTCTGTTCGTGACTTGTGACCAAGGACATTCCGATCCTTTGTGCCAAAAGCACTTCGCAGACTTTCACCTTTAAATAAATCCAGCATGAAAAGGACTGTATGTGTAGTTCACATTCAAATCAGTTCTTCGTGTTAAAAACAGCGATGCTCCAAGCACTGATGCATGTGATACCCAATCAGTTGTGACCTTCTATCCAAAGGAAGACCCTAGTCTCTGTGTTCTCTCTATCATCCAATTCTCAATCCATGCAGGATACCTTCCCCTTACCCGAGAACTGTAACTTTCTTCTCTCACCTGTGTGCAACCGTGTGAACCTTCTTCTGAAAATACAAATACACCGTTCACACTAGTTCTCACTTGTCGATGTCACAACCAACATCGTCCATAAACTCCAGTACGTTTTTCAAAGGTAGTTTTCCTGTCCTGAATCTGGTTGACACTACTCAATCATATTATTGTTCTCCAATGATCTATTTATGATTAAATACAAAAAATGCTCATAGTTATCTCACTAATGACATAAACCTATCTCCCAGTTGGTTTTCTGTTTTCACTCTCCGTCCTGTTGTAAATATGTGCGTTCACAAAAGCTGCTTTCCAGCCTGCAGGATACATTACACATCATAAAGAATTTTGATCTCTTTCACATAATTACGGAAAAGGCAGGAAAGAAGGCCCATCGTGTCTGCACCAGGTCCGAAGAGTTATCCAGCAAGCTCAATTCTCCAACCCTATCTCTGTAGACCTCTAAATTCATCACTGACCTGTTCCAGCACCTTACCAACCTTCAACACAATGAGTGTTTCCAGTACTTCAACTTTACTAAATCTAAATTTCTTAATTTCCTCACTTTTGCCAGTAACCATGTTCTCTAATACTTCTGAAAAAGATTTTCTGGTTGCTTCTTCTGTTTAGACAGAACCAATATATTCACCTGACTGGACAGAGGTGGCCACTGTCACCTTGTGAATATGTGCGATGATGGGACTCTGGCATAATGGATATGTCCCCTACTCCTGCCGAGCAAGGTCCAGAATCAAAATGGTTGATGGACATTTTGAATATAGTCCTCTCCCTGGTGTGAGACTGCACAGCTTTGTGACCTCCCCATTGTTGAAATAAACTGGATTCACTCTTTGCACCTGGGAAAGGTATACCATTGGGAAGTATTTGTGGAAATCTCAGAAAGGATAATGCAGTGCTCAACTCCTCACTATGCAGTTTCAGCAAACTCAGATACACTATAAAATCTATCCTCATACCTTGCACAGAGTAGGAACACCAGGCCCTCTGGTCTCCCTGAATGAATGCAGCAGCTAACAACGCAAATCCAAGAAAACCATCCAGAGAAACTGCACTGACTTTCCAATGTCAGGAGCAAGTCAATACTTATATATATGGCACAGTGTTGAAAATGCCTACATCTCCTCTGTTTGTATTCCTGGCTGATAAACTGTTACATTTCTGAGCCATCCCTGAAATATGAATAGTTCTGCTCTCGTGGAAATAGTTGACAATGTAACTGCACAATTATCTGTATGTCAGTCACGGTAATAGCAACACTGCTATTGATGGTGGAGATGCTGGGGGAGGTGATGGTCTAGTGGTATTTTCTCTAGACTGTAAATTCGGAGATTTTCACAAATATTTCCCAATTTTATACCTTTCCGAGGTAATGACCCAAACCCGGACTTCAATCCCGCCACATCAGACGCTGGAATTTGAATTCAATAAAATATTTGGAATTAACAATCTAATGAAATATTGATGGGTGCCAAAACTAAGAACATCTGGCTCACTGGTCTCCTTCAGGGAAGGAAATTTGATTTCTTCACTGGTCTGGCCTGCATGTGATTCCAGGCTGGCAGCAGTGGTAGTCTTTCAAATGGCCTTTGAAATGGTCAAGTCAGACATTCAGTTATAACACTACAAGGTCTCAAAGAAGTGTAACCAGACAGACGGAACCACTGCCAGTCTACAGCACGTCGATGTGCAGTGGTTCAGAGAAGCAGTTCCCCAGCACCTTCTCAAAAGCAACTCAGAAAGTGAGAATAAATGCTGGCCCAGCCAACAACACCCATGTCCCATTAATGAAGAAAAGAAGATGACCACATTCAGGATGGAGTGATAGAGGGGACATAACGCACTTGAAACAGGGACTTGGATATATACCTACATGGGCATGATACTCAGGAATATGGGAAAAAGTGAAAGAAAAATGAAAATGATCTCCCAATTTATTTCAATACCAGCTGATTATCCACAGTCCCTTTGTTTATTTTTCAATGTCTCTACTTCTCCATATATTCAACTCAATCCACCAACACACATTGCACAATTTCCCAGATGCTTCCACATCTGATGCATGGTGAGTCGACTCAAAATGCTAACTCTCGACAGAGGCTACCAAACCTGCTCGGTTTCCCCAGCATTCTGTTTTTTTGTTTTGTTTCTTTGTTTGATTTAACATTTACTTTTGTTATTTTATGGGACATTGATCAATCCAGTCCGCATTGACGCTCTGCAGAGCATTGCACCCAGACCTACCTCAAACCCCTTTCCTGCATTTCCCATGGCTAACCCGACTCCTACCCTGTCCCTGCGTCTCCCACAGCTCACACACCTCGCTGCATATGATGGGTAATTTAGCATGGTCAATCTACTGAACTTGTGTGCACTGTGGGAGGAAACTGAACCTGACAGACATGTAGAACATAGAACATAGAACAGTACAGCACAGAACAGGCCCTTCAGCCCACGAGGTTGTGCCGACCACTGATCCTCATGTATGCATCCTCAAATTTCTGTGAACATGTGCATTCCAGCAGTCTCTTAAATGTCCCCAATGACCTTGCTTCTACAACTACTGTTGGCAATGCATTCCATGCTCTCACAACTCTCTGTGTAAAGAACCCCCCTCTGACATCCCCTCTATACTTTCCTCCAACCAGCTTAAAACTATGACCCCTCGTGTTAGTCATTTCTGCCCTAGCAAATGGTCCCGGGCAATCGACTCTATCAATGCCTCTCATTGTTTTGTATACCTCAATTAGGTCCCCTCTCCTCCTCCTTTTCTCCAATGAAAAAAGTCCGAGCTCAGTCAACCTCTCTTCATAAGATAAGCCCTCCAGTACAGGCAGCATCCTGGTAAACCTCCTCTGAACCCTCTCCAAAGCATCCACATCTTTCCCATAATAGGGCGACCAGAACTGGGCACAGTTTTCCAACTGCGGTTCAATCAAATTTTTATAGAGGTGCAACAAGATCTCATGACTCTTAAACTCAATCCCCCTGTTAATGAAAGCCAAAACACCATATGCTTTCTTAACAACCCTGTCCATTTGTGGCCATTTTAAGGGATCTATGTACCTGCACACCCAAGATCCCTCTGTTCCTCCACACTGCCAAGAATCCTATCCTTAATCCTGTACTCAGCCTTCAAATTCGACCTTCCAAAATGCATTACCTCGCATTTATCCAGGTTGAAGTCCATTTGCCACCTCTCAGCCCATCTCTGCATCCTGTCAATGTCCTGCAGCAGCCTACAACAGCCTCTATACTGTCAATGACACCCCCAACCTTTGTGTCATCTGCAAACTTGCTGACCCATCATTCAATCCCCTCATCCAAGTCATTAATAAAAATTATAAACAGTAGAGGCCCAAGGACAGAGCTCTGTGGAAGACCACTCACTACAGACTTCCAGGCAGAATATGTTCCTTCTACTACCATTCGCTGTTTTCTGTTGGCCGGCCAATTCTGTATCCACACAGCTAAGATCCCCTGTATCCCATTCCTCCTGACCTTCTGAACGAGTCTGCCATGGGGAACCTTATCCAATGCCATGCTGAAGTCTACATACACCACATCCACAGCTCGACCCTCATCAACTTTTCTAGTCACATTCTCAATGAACTCGATAAGGTATGTGAGGCATGACCTGCCCCTCACAAATCCGTGTTGACTGCATTTAAACAAGCCATACTCTTCCAGATGGTCATAAATCCTATCCCTCAGAATCCTTTCTAACACCTTGCAGACATCAGATGTGAGACTTACTGGTCTGTAATTGCCGGGAATTTCCCTATTTCCTTTCGTGAAGAGAGGAATTACATTTGCCTCTCTCCAGTCCTCAGGTACGACTCCAGTGGAGAGCGAGGACGAAAAGGTATTCGCAAGTGGCAAAGCAATTGCATTTCTCATTTCCCAAAGCAGCCGAGGATGAATCTGGTCCGGGCCTGGCGACTTGTCAATCTTAATGTTCGACAAAATTTTCAGCACATCAGCTTCCTCTATCTCTATCCATTCCAGCATGCACACCTGCTCATCAAAGGTTTCATTCACTACAAAATTTGTTTCTTTCATAAAGACAGAAGCAAAAAATCTCATTTAGGGCTTCCCCTACCTCCTCAGACTCCACACACAAGTTCCCTATGCTATCCCTTATCGGCCCTACTCTTTCTTTGACCATTCTTCTATTCCTCACTTAAGTGTAAAATGTCTTTGTGTTCTCCCTAATCCGATCTGCCAAGCCTTTCTCGTGCCTCCTCCTGGCTCTCCTCAGACCATTTTTGAGTTCCTTCCTTGCCTGCCTGTAATCCTCTAGAGCCGAGCTTGACCCTAGCTTCCTCCTCCTTATGTAAGCTACCTTTTTCCTTTTGACGAGAATCTCCACCGCTCTCGTCATCCAAGGTTGCTTTATCTTACCACTTCTTGCCAGTCTCAGAGGGACATGTTTATTCATCACTCGCAACAACTGTTCCTTAAACAGTCTCCACATGTCTATCGTGCCTTTACCATGGAACAATTACTCCCAGTCCATCCTTCCTAACTCATGGCTAATCGCATCATTCTTTCCTCTTCCCCAATTAAATATCCTCCCATTTTGCCTAATCTTCTTCTCTCTCGCTATGTAGAATGTGAGGCAGTTGTGCTCACTGTCACCAAAATGCTCTCCCACCACAAGATCTGATACCTGCCCCAGCTCGCTTCCGAGCACCAAGTCTAGAATGGCCTCTCTCCTCGTCGGCCTGTCAACGTACTGAGTTAGGAAACCCTCCTGAATAGACCTTACAAAAACAACTCCATTCAAATCTTCTTTTCGAAGGAGGTTCCAATCAATATTGGGAAAGTTAAAGTCACCCATTACAACAACCCTACTACATTCACACTTTTCCAAAACCTGCCGACCTATGCTTTCTTCCATCCCCCTGCTGCTATTGGGGGGCCTTTAGTAAAC
The DNA here is from genome assembly GCF_047496795.1 of Chiloscyllium punctatum. NCBI lineage: Eukaryota > Metazoa > Chordata > Chondrichthyes > Orectolobiformes > Hemiscylliidae > Chiloscyllium > Chiloscyllium punctatum. The sequence goes on along the minus strand of NC_092771.1, from coordinate 42,747,850 downwards.
CCCTAACGAGGTGACTGCTCCCTTGCTGTTCCTAATTTCCTCCCATACTGACTTGGGTAGGCAGATCTTTCTCGACAATGGAAGCTTCTGTAGCTGTGATACCTTCTCTGTTTAGTAGTGCTACACCCCCTCCTCTTCCCCATCCCCCCCCATTCTTTTTAAATGGTCTAAACCCTGGAACATCCAGCAACCATTCCTGCCCCTGAGAAACCCATGTCTCTGTTATGGCCACAACATCATAGCACCAGGTACTGATCCATGCTCTAAGTTCATCACTTTTATTCCTGATACTCCTTGCGTTAAAGCAAACACACTTTAACTGATCCCTTCGTTCCTTCCCAGGAAAATCCTTCCCACTAGCTGGTCTACCTCTTGCTATTGCCTCACCTGCATCAACTCTCCCCTCCGGTATACAGCTCAGGTTCCCACCCCTCCGCCATACTAGTTTAAACCCATGTGAATAAGAACGTGAAAGGTATGAGCAGAGTGAACAGACAGCAGCTTGTTCCCCTTTGTCAAAGGGATAAAAATAAGGGAGAACACGTTCAAATTAAAAGATAAGGCACTAAGAGAGGATTGGTTGAATCTGTTTTGAACCCAGATTGTCTGAGAGGGTAGATAAGGAAAGAAACCTCACAAACTTTATAAAGCACTTGTATCAGCACTGGATGATGTAGACACGATGGGCCTTGTCTTTATAACATGATTTCATGTGGTAGCAGCCATGAAAGCTCTGATATATTCTGAAGCAGCAGCCAATTGGACTTGTTGGTTTGTTCCATTGAACTGTGCTCAGTAAGTGGCGAGATTATAAACCAGCATCATCCCATGGAGTATCAGCACTTACTCAACCTAGGACACGCCAGTCATCTCGGAGAACATCTAGGATTACACACATGCTCACTGAAGAGTCATTCAACGACAGCACCAACATTAGTCCAACTGCTTGACACCATTATTTTAAGGACACCAATGACATAGAAAGAGACTTCCTTTCATTATTATATAGACTTCTCGTGTAAGGTTGCTATTTCTCTGAAGAATAGTAAATTCCTTCTCATATATTCATATTGATAAAGAGTCCGTTTTCCTGCGAGCTGTTCATCACAGCAAGAGAGCTTGTGTAACACTCCATCCACCACCAGTAATATTTACTCCCAGCTAAACCAGCACATGAGATGCACTGCTGGTACTCAGTCCCACCAGCCACTTGGGTGGACCAACACCAACTGGACTGGAACTTCTCAAGGACAAATTATTGCTGGTCTAGCTCCATGAAAATCCCAAATGAACGAAGAAGACAATCCGATTTTCTAATAATTATTAAACAATGAGGACATTTTGTTGATCTGATGAATTGGTCGTGGTCTTTGAAGTTGTAGGATCTATTTCCGTGAAAGCATTTCGTGCATGTATTGAAAGAACAAAAAATCTCAGGTCACAGATACACGATAACGCAGCATTGAAACACAAACTGCCAGGGAATAGTAGGGTATAGATCTTCAGGTAACTGGGAATAATGTAGTTTGGTGTTTTCTGGCTGGCATAGTTGTACTGGGCTGAAAGGCCTGTTTGCATGCTGTATGACTCTATCACTTTAATTGTTGCAAACAGAGAATATAGTCTCACTATTTCCATAGCTTGTGAGTATCAAGTAATGAGGAATACAATCTCGAAGGGCACATAGGATATGCAGTTATATCATTATCCCTTCAATATCAAATTGTTCAGAACCCTTTTCTCTCTTTGTAACATATCTGTTAGTGTTTCTGCAGCACAAGAATCCCTGGAGTTTATCACCATATTCTGAATAGAAATTAAACACAGCAACAGAATGCTGGCCTTGGTAATGAAACGCACCTCACAAGAACAACTGAAAGGAATCTGAAGTATTACAGTTATCCATTCGACCCAATCTGATTTTTAAAGCAGTTTCAAGGCAGGCTTTCGCTTTGTCCTATGCTCCTGACCTCTCTACAACATCATGAATCTTTCCTGAGTGCTTTTCCCGTGCTCTTTAAAAGTCACATTTGGAAAGCTGTGCTCAATTATCTGAAAGGAGAGTTTTCATGTTCATAAGAATTGTGTCAGAAGTTTTCAGTATTTAAAGACAACAGAAATGCAGAAACGAGCATCATGAGTAAGGAATCAAAACAGCTCCATCATGCGATAAGATCGTGGATGATCTGACGGTGGTCTCAATCAGACATTCCTCCTTTGCTCTTAAAACATTAGTGCATCATTCTTCATCAAGAATCTGCCTGCCTTTGCCTAAGGAATAGTCAATGTCTTATTCTCCATCGCTCTCTAGGAAGGGAGTTCCACAAAGGCACAATACTTTGAGATGATTACACCAAATCACCATCTTCTTCACTGAGATATTCTTCAGCTTTACAACCCATCCACTCATGGCAATCTCTGACACAAGCTGAAACATTGTTTCAGAATTCAACTTGAAAAGACTACTTGGAATATTCTGGGGTTAAACAAGATCACATATTGTTCGCCTAAACTCCAGCAGATCCAGGGCCAGTCAGTTCAAGATGTCCCCCATAAATAAACGCTCCTCCCAGGAGTCAGCTGAGTGATCCTTCTCTGGATTGCATTTCCTATCATTGTGGCCATCACTCTCTTGTGGTTACATCACAACATTATAAATCTGCACAAAATTGTCCCCACTTTTAAATGTATTCTGTTTCAGAATGTTTCAATGTCTATTTTACCTCAATAAAAAATTGATATACACGGAAAGTTTTTATTTTTTAATCGAGGTGCCCGGTTCCTTTGTGCCTCAAGCCAATCTCTCCACTGAAATAATACCCTACTTTCCATTCAACCAGCAAATATCTTTCAGCATTTTTCCTACTATGTTCCATACACCAATATTTGCCTGTTCACTTGGCCCACCTTAATCTTCTTATAGACTCATATCCTCTTCATATCTTCCTTCTCTAACAGTTTCAAAAGTTTGTATTCTTCCCTAATGCAAACAGAATATTTGGCCAAAGTAACACACCGTGGCGACATTTCAAAGTAATTGACAATGAAATATTTTTACTCCATGTCTAAGCTATAAATTTGATGCAAAGCTGAAGTGTTTTGCAGTCCCATCACTCAGTTCCCAATACTCAAAGTAGGATCAGTTGGTGTGGAATGTGTGTGGGTAGATTTGAGGAACCGCAAAGGTGGAAAACCATAGTTGGAGTAATGTATAGGCCATTTAATCGTAGTCAGGAGCTGGGGCGCATGATAGACCAGGAAATAGAAAAGATATGAAGGAGAGGCAAAGTTACAGTGATTGGGGGACTGGGAAAATTAGTGGCAGTAATTTGCAAGGAAAGGAATTTGTGGAATGTCTACAAGATGGCTTTTTGGAGCAGCTTATCGTGCAGGCAACAAGGGAACGGGTAATACTAGATTTAGTGTTGTGCAGTGAGGCAGACTTGATAAAGAAGCTTATGCTTAAGTATAAGAGAAAGCAGATAACATGGCAAATAGCAGTGGGAAACCAGAGGACTAGTAAGCTTGATCGAGATCGACTCCCGCCTGGACTGGGTCTCTTCAATGGACGCAGCAACTATCTCGGAGTTTAACAAGCTCCAAGATCAGGCTCACCCCTGCAGGTGAGTCCCCCAGGACAGCCGCAGACATCTGTCTTGCTACAGGGTGGGGGGAGGGGTCCCTCTCTGTTGTGAATTGCGAGACCCTTTGCCTTTGGACATTTTAAAAAAGCATCAAACTGCTAAACGGCAAAGCTGCAGGGCGAAAACTATTTAACAGGTGAGGTGAGAATTGGTACCCCACTTTGCCTGGGTCTTGGGCAGAGCTCTGTAGACTCAGACCTGCTGGGTCGCCATCATCTTGGATCTCCCTGATACCTTGCTTAAAAGGGAATAAGGCAAAAGGCAGAAAATTACAAACTGATCAGCCTAACCTCGATCGTGGGTAACTTCCTGGAATCCACTGTGAAGGATGAGATTTGTGAATAATTAAGTAGGGCGAAGTAAGTATGGTTTCATCAAGGGGAGGTCATGCTAATGAATCTGTTAGAACACTTTGAGGATGTACCAAGCAGGTTAGATCAAGGAGAGCTAATGGATACTATGTGTCTGGACTTCAAGAAGGACGTTAACAAGGTGCTTCACAGGAGGCCTGGAGTAAGGGCCCATGGTATCAGAGATAAGGTACTAGTCTGTACAGAAGCTTGGCTGTGTGGCAGAAGATAGAGAGTGGGAATAAAAGGGTCCTTCTCAGGATAGCAGTCAATGACAACTGGTGTTTCGCAACTTTTTACTTTGTACGTTAACAATCTAGATGAAAGAAAAGAGGGCAATCCAGCGAGGTTTTTAGATGATGCAAAGGTAGATAGAGGGACAGGTATCATTGAGATGGGAGGGAGGCTGCAGAAGGATTTAGACATGGTAGGAGAGTGGGCAAAGACGTGGCAGATGGAGTACACTTGGGAAAGTGCGAGGTTATGCACTTTAGTAGGAAGAAGAGAGGCATGGACTATTTTATAGCTGGGGAAAAAATTCAGAAGTCTGAAGTGCAAAGTGTTCCGAGTTCCAATCAGGATTATCTCAAGGGAAATGTGCAGGCTGTGTCAGTAGCTAGGAAGGTGCTGTATCTGCCACACAGTGTGTTTGAAATCTTACATTCAGCAAAAGAACTGAGTCAACTCTTATAAACAATGATATTTGTTTATTGAATGCAATTAATATTAGAACAATAAAACGTATTATAACGTAATGAAAAACACTCCAATCTATCTTATGGGTTAACTTAAGCTTGGATGATCACATACCATCCCACCAGAAGTTGACCGGATTCCACGTGGTGAAGTCTTCGTTTTCTTCTGATTGCCTTGTAGGTGTCTTCTCTTTCAGTGGTTATTCTCGAGTTACCACTCTCTGAGGGGTTTTATGGTGATTCATATCCTTCCAAGTCTTCACGCCTGTTTGGAGGGTGTGGAGGATCTGTCAATGAAATGATCAGGTTCATTTACCCTGATCAATCAGATCCAACCTGGGGTTGTCACATTGATGGCCCAAAGGGCGAATTTCCATTGTCCCATTCAGGTCCAACTTCAGGTTAGTATTACAGGGTCTGGAGCTGTCAGGTTTGTTTGCAAACCATCTCTGGGTAGCTGCAGCCTGTCTGGATTCTGCAGCATGTGGAAGAATTTGGTCAAGGATGGGTTTTACTTCCCAGCATGCTTTAATCATTGTTCATTTTTGTAACTCCATGGTAAATTTATTATTGTCCATTGTAATATTATTATTTCAGGTGGTCAATCTGGTCAGAAAGGCAAATACAGTGATGACATTTCTTTTGAGATGACAGTGGTTAGCACTGCTGCCTCACAGTGTCAGAGACCTGGGTTCAATTCCTGCCTCAGGCGACTGACTGTGTGGAGTTTGCGCATTCTCCCCGTGTCTGCGTGGGTTTCCTCCGGGTGCTCCGGTTTCCTCCCACAGTCCAAAGATGTGCAGGTCAGGTGAATTGGCCATGCTAAATTGCCCGTAGTGTTAGGTAAGGGGTAGATGTAGGGGTATGGGTGGGTTGCGCTTCAGCAGATCGGTGTGGACTTGTTGGGCCGAAGGGCCTGTTTCCACACTGTAAGTAATCTAATATAATCTAATCTAGTTGAATGGATGGATTTCCGCGGCTCTATAAGACTCTGGTCAGACCACATTTGGTGTATTATGTACAGTTTTGGGCCACATAACTCATAAAAGATGTAGCACCCCGGAGCGTGTCCAGAGGAGCTTCATAAGAATGGTCCTAGGAATAAAAAACTTAACATATGAGGTCTCTGGGTCTATACTCGCTGGAGTGTATAAGGGTGAAGGGGGCTCTAATAGAAGCATACAGAATACTGGTTGCCTGGTCAGAGTAGACATTGGGAAGATGCTTCCACTGTTCGGAGAGAAAGCACTCAAGGATATAGCCTGAGGGTCAAGAGAAAATCTTTAGAATGGAGATAAGGAGAAATACCTTCAGTCTGAGAGTGGTGAGTCAATGGTAAGGATGGCAGTTTCCTTCCCTAAAGGACATCAGTCAACCAGGTATGTTTTTCTTGGCAATCGATTCATAACCACTATCAGTCTCTTAATTCCAGATTTGAATTCAAGCTCCGCCACTTACTGTGGCAGGACTTGGACCCAGGTCACCAGAACATTATCTGGGTTTATCACATAAGAATTCAATTATAACACCACGAGGCCACTGACTTGCCCAATCCTCCACAGTGTGACTAACGTGTGAAGTATGACATGCGCTGGGAGTTGTCTTCATATTATCCTTGACTTCCTCATCAAGATATGGATGATTTTTTTTCCATAATACAATTCCTCTTTGGTCTTTAGTATCTTCCTAATTGTTTGCCAAATTTCTTCAGCTGTCCTGCCTTTGACTGTTCTTTTCATCCCCCAGACCACCACAGCCAAATCCCTCCTTCGGTCTGTATAATTATCATTGCCCAACACTAAAACTCACATGTATGACTCAGTCTTCACTCTTTCAATCTGAATGTGAAACTCCAGCATGTTGTGGGTATTCCTTCCAAGGCAAAGCTCATCCACCAATCCTTTCTTGTTACATATTATCAACTCTAAATTAGATTAGATGCCCCATATTTTAGAAACAGGCCCTTTGGCCCAACAAGTCCACACCAACCCTCCGAAAAGTAACCCACCCAGACCCCTCTGAGTTACATACCTCACTCTATGGGCAATTTAGCATGGCCAATTCACCTGGCCTGCACATCTTCAGACTGTGGGAGGAAACCCATGCTGACAGGGGGAAAATGTGCAAACTACACGCAGACTGTCCCCCGAGGCTGGAATCGAACCTGGTTGCCTGTTGCTGTGCTAACCACTGAGCCCCATTCTCCGGTTGTTTCCATGATGGCCTGCTCTCAGAAATAATCTCTCATACATTCTCTGAATCCTTATTCAAAGATATCACTGTCAAGTTGATTAATTGAGCCAATCTGCATTTTAAACCACCCATAGTTACTGTTGTGCCCTTGTTACACACCCTCATTCTTTTCTACCTCAGAAGTACTTTGGGGGGAATAGTGGCTGAAAATTACTCTTCCCAAGAGGTTTCTTCTCTTGCATTTATTTGCACTGAGACGAATTTCAAATTATTTTTGGCACAAAACACTTTGAAAAGATCTGAGTTCCCACTCGCATGAACAAATGTTTATTTTCTTTTCACTAGCCACATTTCCCAGTAAATATCGAGGATTCAAATGGGCTAAAAGTGGTCATGAGATAGCTTTAGTAAACAGGGTTGAGGAAAATCCCGAAGACTTATTTCCACATATAAGGAGCAAGAGGGTAACTAGTGAAATGTTTGGCCCACACAAGGACAAAGGAAGAAAGTTATGCATGGAGTCAGAGACAATGGGTGAGATTCTTAGGAAGTACTTTGCATCCTTATTCACCAAGGAGAGGGACATGACGGATGTTGAGGTTAGGGATAGATCTCTGAGTACTCTGGGTCAAGTCGACATAAAGAGGAAGGAAGTTTTGGATACTCTGAAAGGTATTAAGGTAGACAAGCCCCCAAGTCTGGATGGGATCAATCACAGGTTACTGAGGAATGTGAGTGTGGAAATAACTGGGGCTTTAACATTTATCTTTGCAGGATGATTGAACATGGGTGAGGTCCCGGAGGACTGGCGAATTTCTAATATTGTCCCCTTGTTTAACAAGGATAGCGGGGATAATCCAGGTAATTGTAGACCGGCAGGCCTGATATCATTGGTAGGGAAGCTGCTGCAGAAGATACTGAGGGACTTGAGTAAGGCGTTTTATTAGGTTCCCCATGGTCGGGTGATGGAGAAGGTGAAGTCGCATGGGGTCCAGAGTGTCCTATCTAGATGCATAGAGAACTGGCTGGCCAACAGGAGACAGAGAGGAGTAGTGGAAGGGGATGTCTCAAAATGGAGACCTATGACCAGTGGTGTGCAACAGCGATCCGTACTGGGACCACTGTTGTTTGTGATATATATCAATGATTTGGAAGAAGGTTGCCTGATTGCCAAGTTTGCAGATGACACCAAGACTGTTGGAGTAGCAGATAGTGAAGGAACTGTCAGAGAATACAGCAGAATATAGATAGATTGGAGAGCTGGGCACAGAAATAGCAGATGGAGTTCAATCTGTGCAAATGCAAGTCATGCATTTTGAAAGATCCAGTTCAAGAGTGAACAACACAGTAAACGGAAAACTCCTGGGGAAAATTGACTTACAGCGAGATCTGGGTGTTCGGGTCCATTGTTTCCTGAAGATGCCAACACAGGTCAGCAAAATGGTCAAGGTGGCATATGGTATGCTTTCCTTCATTGGATCAGGTGTTGAGTACAAGTGCTGGCAGGTCATGTTACAGTCGCATAGGACTTTGGTTTGGCCACATTTGGAATGCTGTATATAGATTTAGATTACTTACAGTGTGGAAACAGGCCCTTCAGCCCAACAAGTCCACACCGATCTGCTGAAGCACAACCAACCCAAACCCCTACATTTGCCCCTTACCTAACACTACTGGCAGTTTAGCATGACCAATTCACCTGACCTGCACATTTTTGGACTGTGGGAGGAAACCGGAGCACCCAGATGAAACCCACGCAGACACGGGGACAATGTGCAAACTCCACACAGTCAGTCGCCTGAGGCGGGAATTGAACTCAGGTCTCTGGCGCTGTGAGGCAGCAGTGCTAACCACTGTGCCACCGTGTCACCTACAAAGATGAAGAAAGAAAGATTGAGTAGATTAGGACTATTTTCATTACAAAGTCGAAGGTTGAGGTCCACAAAATCAAGACAGATATATACAGGATGGATAGGAAGAAGCTTTTTCCCCCAGATTGTGGAACTCAATTACTCGGGGTCATGAGTTCAAAGTGAGAGGGGAAAGGTTTAGTGCAGATATATGTGGGAAGAACTTTACTCACAGGGTGGTGGCAGCCTGGAACGTGTGGCCATCTGAGGCGGTAGGGGCAGGAGCAATAGTGTTATCTAAGATGTATTTAGACAGAAACATGAATGGGGAGGGAGCAAAGGGATACAGACCATTAGAAAATATGTGCAGGTTTAGAAAATATGAGGAACTGGATCAGCACAGGCTAGGAGGGCCGAAGGGTCTGTTCCTGTGTCGGAATGTTCTTTGTTCTTTATCATTCATTCTTAAAAAGCAAGTTTTCAACTTATTGTATGCTACAATTTAATAATATAAACAATTTATTTATTTGATAGTGCATGTCAAATTATTGCCATTTCTAAATTACAGTCACAGGGTCAAAGAGATGTACAGCATGGAAACATACCCTTCCGTCCAACTTGTCCATGCCGACCAGATATCCCAACCCAATCTAGTCCCACCTGCCAGGACTCAGCCCATATCCCTCTAAACACTTTCTATTCATATACCCATCCAGACGCCATCTAAATGTTGCAATTGTATTAACTGCCACCACTTCCTCTGACAGCTCATTCCACACACGTACAACTCTCTGAGTGAAAAAGTTGCCCCTGATATCTCTTTTATATTTTTCCCTTCCCAACCGAAAACTATGCCCTCTAGTTGTGGGCTCCACCACACCAGGGAAAATACCTTGTCAATTTACCCGATCTATGGCCCCTCATGATTTTATAAACCTCTATAAAGTCACCCCCAGTCTCCAACGTTCCAGGGAAAACAGCTCCAGCTTGTTCAACCTCCAGCTGTCGCTCAAACCCTCCAACCTTGGCAACATGCATGTAAATCTTTTCTGAACCCTTTCAAGTTTCACCTAATCTATCAGGTCCTGGGGATTTTTCCACCTTTATGCATTTCAAGACATCCAGCACTTCTTCCTCTGTAATATGGACATTTTTCAAGAAGTCACTATCTATTTCTCCGTATATCTACATCTCCCATGTCCTTCTCCTGAGTAAACACTAATACAAAATACTCGTTTAGTATCTCTCCCATCTCCTGCAGCTCCACACAAAGGCACCTTGCTGATCTTTGAGGACTCTATTCTCTCCCTATTTGCCCTTTTGTTCTCAATGTATTTGTAAAATCCTTTTGGATTCTCCTTAACTCTGTTTGTCAAAGCTAACTCATGTCCCCTTTTTGCCTTCCTGATTTCCCTCTTTGGTATACTCCTCCTGCCTTTCTACTCTTCTAAGGATTCACTCGATCTATCCTGCCTGTACCTGTCATATGCTTCCTTCTTTTTCTTAACCAGACCCTCAATTTCTTTAGTCATTCAGCACTCTCTATACCTACCATCCTTTCCTTTTACCCTCACAAGATTATACTGTCTCTGGACTCCGGCTATCTAATTTCCGAAGGCTTCCCATTTTCTAGCCGTCTGCTTACCTGCGAACATTTGCCACCATCAGTTTTTGAAATATATTGCCTAATACCGTCAAAATTGGCCTTTCTCCAATTTAGAACTTCAACTTTTAGATCTAGTCTATCCTTTTCCATCATTATTTTAAAACTAATAGAATTGTTGGCAAATAACTGAAACTCACACATTTCAGGTGAGAAATCAAATCGACTGGTTATATTTAAATGTGTAAGAGTTATAATTCTATTTGATTGTTCAATCATTTGCTCACTCTGAATATGCAATCAGTCAGAGGTCAATCATTTTGCAAATGATAGAGTGGCAATGTGTGCATTTGAGTACTGAGATTCAATGTGTAATTGTGATCACCAAAATAGTCAGACAACATATTCTTCTTCAGTACAAAACAAATTGTAATTCTTTCCTTTTGTATCAAAAAACGTTGTTCGGTGTTTATATTTTAATTCCATCAAATAAAATTAAATTTATTGTTTTCAGAGATGATGCAGTTATTGTTCAGTTAAATAATTATAGCTCATATCTTATTATTGCCCAATTCGCAAACATGGCAAACTCTTGATCATTGATCAGGTCAGTCAACCCATCACTTTGCATCATGATCGATATTAAAAGTGGATTTCAAAAGGGTGAATTCGGGTACAGTGCTACTGAACCTCACAGCTGCCTGTGGCACTGAGTGAGACACCGGCCTGCTCCTGAATCTGCCCAGAGAGTTTCCATCCTGGGTCAGGGCAGTCATTCAAACATTCCCTCACAGAAAATCATTTAAGATCCGCCTTGAGCAGGAGTAAAGAAACCAACAGGCTATCACTGCTCTCAGTGCAGGTATCAATGCTGTCGAAATTAGATACCAATGACTGACCAGGAATCAGCTGTAACAAATTCATCTTCAGTCAGAGCCTGGCCCATGGAGCAGATGTATGGACATGGAGTATCAGAATCACACCGCACAACTTACTTATGGTGATGACATCTGGCATGTCCCCCAGAGTCCATACATCTGCCCCCTGGACCAGACACTGGGTGTAAACAATTGACTGTCTATTGCAGCATCTTGTGTCTCACAGTGAACCCTCTGAAACTATATCTAATAAATGTACCTTCATATTTACCAGTATAAAAATAAAATTGTACATGTTTGTGGATGGTCTGATACTAATTGATAGGACACCCAACAGAATGCTTCTGAAGAAACCAGGAGCAAACGGCAAGCCAAGAATAATTTTAATAATGGAACTTGATGGATTTTGTCTGGTCCAGGTAACCACACATATTGTGCTGGCACTTAGGTGAATGTAACAATGCACATCAAAACTGGAAGTCTTGGTCTAACGCTCTACCCCAGCTTCCTGACTTCACACAGCTCCCTCCCTCGCACGCCTCACTCGCTCAATCAAAAATTAATGAGAATCCACAAACTGAGAGAAACCTGGAACACAGAACAGTACAGCACAGTAAGAGCCCTTCAGACCTCAATGTTTTCCTGGCCTTTTATCCTAATCTTAGATCAGACTAACCTACATGCCCTTCAATGTACTAACTTCCATGTTCCGATCCAAGAGTCTTCTTAACTATCTCTAATGTATCTGACTCTACTACCACCGCTGGCGGTGCATTCCGCCCACCCACCACTCTCGGAATAGAGAAACTACCTCTGGCATCTCCTCTTAGCCTTCCTCCAATCACTTTAAACTTATCCCCCTTGTTGACAGCCAATTCTACCCTGGGAAAAGGCTCTGGCTATCCACTCTATGTCTCTCAACATCTTGTACATCTCTGTCAAGTCACCTCTCATCCTTCTTCGCTCCAGTGAGAAAAGCCCTAGCTCTCTCAACCTTTCTTCCTAAGACATGTCCTCCAGTCCTGGCAGCATCCTGGTAGATATGCTCCGCACACTCTCTGAGACTTCCACAGGTGAGTGCGAGCAGCAGCGGAGGAAAGACGAACCCGAAAGACTGCAGGTAAGGTAAGGCAGTTTTTTAAAAATTATTTACCGATCGCGGGCAGCGTTGTTTTCACTTTCACAGAAGGATTGGGAGCAGCGGAGGAAGTGACGAGGACCAGCGGGGCAGCCGGGATGGAAAGCAGTGAGTACATATATCAGCAAGGCATTTAAAAAGAATAGGGAGGGGGAAAGGAAGAGGGGGTGTAGCACTTCTAATCGGAGAGCGTATCACTGCTACAGAAGTTACCATTGTCGAGGAAGATCTGCCTACTGAGTCAGTATGGGTGGAAATTAGGAACAGCAAGGGAGCAGTCACCTCGTTAAGGGTTTACTACAGGCTCCCCAATAGCAGCAGGGAGATTGAAGAAAGCATAGGTCGGCAGATTTTGGAAAAGTGTGGATGTGGTAGGGTTGTAGTAATGGATGACTTTAACTTTCCCAATGTTGATTGGTACCTCCTTCGAGCAGAAGATTTCAATGGAGCTGTTTTTGTAAGGTATGTTCAGGAGGGTTTCCTAACTCAGTACGTTGACAGGCCGACGAGAGAGGCCATTCTAGACTTGGTGCTCGGAAACGAGCTGGGGCAGTATCAGATCTTGTGGTGGGAGAGCATTTTGGTGACAGTGAGTACAACTGCCTCACATTCTACATAGCTAGAGAGAAGGAGAAGATTAGGCAAAATGGGAGGATATTTAATTGGGGAAGAGGAAAGAATGATGCAATTAGACATGAGTTAGGAAGCATGGACTGGGAGCAATTGTTCCATGGTGAAGGCACTCTAGACATGTGGAGACTGTTTAAAGAACAGTTGTTGCAAGTGATGTATAAACATGTTCCTCTGAGACAGGCGAGACGTGGTAAGAAAAAGGAACCTTGAATGATGAGACCAATGGAGCTTCTCGTCACAAGGAAGAAGGTAGCTTACATAAGGTGGAGGGAGCTAGGGTCAAGCCCAGCTCTAGAGGATTACAGGCAGGCGATGAAGGAGCTCAAAAATGGTCTGAGGATGGCCAGGAGTGGGCACTAGAAAGGCTTGGCAGAACGGATGAGGGAGAACACAAAGGCATTTTACACTTATGTGGGGAATAAGAGAATGGTCAAAGAAAGAATAGGACCGATCAGGGTTAGCATAGGGAACTTGTGTGTAAAGTCTGAGGTGGTAGGGGAAGCTCTAAATGAATTTTATGCTTCTGTCTTTATGAAAGAAACAAACTTTGTAATGAATGAAACATTTGAAGAGCAGGTATGCATGCTGTAATGGATAGAGATAGAGGAAGCTGATGTGCTGAAACTTTTGTCAAACGTTAAGATTGACAAGTCGCCATGCCCGGACCAGATTTGTCCTCGGCTGCTTTGCGAAGCGAGAAATGTGATTGTTTCACCACTTGCGAAGATATTTGCATTCTTGCTCTCCACTGGAGTCATACCTGAGGACTGGAGAGAGGCAAATGTAATTCCTCTCTTCACGAAAGGAAATAGGGAAATTCCCGGCAATTACAGACCAGTACGTCTCACGTCTGTCGTCAGCAAGGTGTTGGAAAGGATTCTGAGGGATAGGATTTATGACCAGCTGGAAGAGCATGGCTTGATTAAATGCAGTCAACACGGCTTTGAGAGGGGTAGGTCATGCCTCAAAAACCTTATCGAGTTCTTTGAGGATGTAACTAGAAAAGTTGATGAGGGTCGAGCTGTGGATGTGGTGTATAGGGGACTTCAGCAAGGCATTTGATAAGGTTCCCCATGGCAGGCTCATTCAGAAGGTCAGGAGGAATGGGATACAGGGGAACGTAGCTGTCTGGACACAGAATTGGCTTGCCAACAGAAGACAGCGAGTGGTCGTAGAAGGGAAATATTCTGCCTGGACATCAGTGGTGACTGGTATTCCACAGGGCTCTGTCCTTTAACTTCTACTGTTTGTAATTTTTATTAATGATTTGGATGAGAGGATTGATGGATCGGTCAGCAAGTTTGCAGACGATACAAAGATTGGAGGTGTCATTTACCGTATAGAGGGCTGTTGTAGGCTGCAGCTCGACGTTGACAGGATGCAGAGATGGGCTGAGAGGTGGCAGATGGAGTTCAACCTGGATAAATGCGAGGTGATGCATTTTGGAAGGTCAAATATGAAAGCTGAGTAAAGGATTAAAGATAGGAATCTTGGCAGTGTGAGGGAACAGAGGGATCTTGGTGTGCAGGTACATAGATCCCTTAAAATGGCTATCCAAGTGGACAGGGTTGTAAAGAAAGCATATGGTGTTTTGGCTTTCATTAACAGGGCGATTGAGTTTAAGAGCCGTGAGATCTTGTTGTAGCTTTATAAAACTTAGGTTAGACTGCACTTGGTATACAGCGTCCAGTTCTGGTCGCCGTAATATAGGAAAGGTGTGGATGCTTTGGAGATGGTTCAGAGGAGATTTACCAGGATGCTGCCTGGAATGGAGGACTTATCTTATGAAGAGAGGTTGACTGAGCTCGGACTTTTCTCATTGGAGAAGAAGAGGGGACCTAATTGAGGTATACAAGATAATGAGAGGCATAGATAGAGTCGATAGCCAGAGACTATTTCCCAGGGCAGAAATGGCTAACACGAGGTGTCATAATTTTAAGCTGGTTGGAGGAAAGTATAGAGGGGATGTCAGAGGCGGGTTCTTTACACAGAGTTGTGAGAGCATGGAATGCGTTGGCAGCAGCAGTTGTGGAAGCAAGATCATTGGGGACATTTAAGAGACTGCTGGACATGGATGTGGTCACAGAAATGTGAGGGTGCATACATGAGGATCAATGGTCGGCACAACATCGTGGGCTGAAGGGCCTGTTCTGTGCTGTACTGTTCTATGTTCCATGAAGCAACCAGAACTGAACACAGTATTTTAAGTGTGGTTGGACCACAGCTTTATAGAGTTAAGCATTAACATCACTGCTCTTAAACTCAATACTCATGTTAATGAACGCCAACACACTATATGCATTCCTAACAACCCTGCAAACATCGGTGGCAACTTTGTGGGATCTATGGACATGGAGCCCAATATCCCTCTGTCACTCCACACTGCCATGAATTCGGCCTTGAACCCTGTATTGTGTATGCAAATACAACCTTCCAAAATAAATCGCTTCACAATTTTTAAGGTCGAACTGTATCTGCCACTTATCAGCCCAGCTCTGCATCCTGTCAATGTCCTCTTGTAATCTATACCAACCCTCCATACTATCCACAACTCCACCAACCTTCATGTCATCGGCAAACTTATTAACCCACCATTCCACTACCTCATGAAAGTCATCTATAAAATTCACAAATCGCACAGGTGACAGAGCCAATCCGTATGGAACACCACTGGTCACTGAGCTCCAGGCTGAATACTTTCCATCTGCTACCACTCTCTTTCTTCTATGGGCCTGCCAATCTATATCCAGACAGGTAAACATTCCTGTGTCCCATGCCTCCTTACCTTCTGAATGCGCCTACAATGGTGAACCTTATCAAATGCCTTGCTGACATTTTTGTTCACCACATCTACTGGTCGACCATCATCAACGTGTTTTTTCACATCTTCAAAAAACTCAATAAGGTTTCTGAGGGATGACCTGCTGCTGACAAAGCCATGCTGACTACCTCTAATCAAACTATTATTTTCTAAGTAATTGTAAATCCTGCCTCTCAGAATCATCTCTAATACTTTGCCCACCACCGATATAAGACTGACTGTTCTGTCAATCCGATGGTTATCCCTATTCCCTTTCCTGAACAGGGGAATAACATTTGCCATCCTTCAATCATCTGACAATACTCCAGTGGACAATGAGGATGCAAAGGTTATCGCCAAAGGCACACCAATCTCTTCCATCACTTCCTGGAATACCCTCAGGTGTACCCTATCTGACCCAGGTTATTTACCTATCCTTATGTTTGTACTTCAATCAGTCTGTACTTCCCTTCAACTTTTCTATTCCATGTCCAACCAACTGATTCACTGCTTTCCATTTCAACACTATATGGAGTGCCGCCTGCCTGAGTAAGTACAGTTCTCAACGTCGTGTGAATCACAGAATGAAAAAAGGAATGCACCAACGCCTTCCTGATGAATGGCTTATGCCGAAAACATCAACACGCTTGCTCCTCGGATGCCGCCTGACCTGCTGTGCTTTTCCAGCTCCACACTTTTCGACTCTGATCTCTATCAACTGCAGTCCTCACTTTCTACATTACTGCAGCTGTCCCCTCAGTACACTGAGTGGGGAATTAATCATCAAAAACTCATTGTATGTGGAACTGACTGCACAGTTCTGGAGAGTTGCACTTAATGAATACGTCTTTTTTTAAAAAAAAAGAAATTACAGTTCAACATTCAGTGCCAGAGTTAAAATTTTGGTTCATGGTTTGAGCAGCCTTATAAGAAATAGTGAATGACTGAAGAACTCCAAGGTACAGAGTATTCCAAGTGTTATGTTCCAGCTTATGTTAATGCTGGGAGTATTACCAGACAGACTGATGTGGTAAAGGAATGAGTTGTCATTTGGAGGTGTGACATTTTTGCCATCACAGAGACGTGTTTGAGGGAGGTCAGGGTCAACAACACAATATTCTGTTGTACTGGAAAATATGGGCAGGAGAGGAGAGGGTGTTGAAGAGGAGATGGTGTTGTGTTATTAATTAAGGAGTCAGTTACAGCAGTAAGGAAGGACAATATCTTGAAAGAGTCTTCAAATTAGGGTTTATCGGCCAAGGTCAGGATCAAAATGTTGACAGAACACACTGCTGGGGATATTTTATATAGCCCCAGAAAGATGAAAATACAGGAGCAGATGTATAACCAATTCACTGAGTTGTCTAGGAATGCAGGGCTGAAGATGTTAGGGATAGGGAAGCAAAATTGGAGATGTTACCGAGATAGGAAAGCAAGGCTGGAGATGTTACGGAGAGAGGAAAGCAAGGCTGGAGATGTTACGGAGATAGGAAGCAAGGCTGGAGATGTTACTGGAAAAGTTAAGCAAGGCTGGAGATGGCCGAGAGATAGCGTGGCCTGTGCATGCTAGAACAGGTTAGTGGGATATTTTTAAATTCAATCACAGGATATAGGGAGAAGTGTAGCAGCTGGAAGGTATAGAGATAGGGAATGATGTAGGGGCTGGCAGAATTTGCAGTCATAGATGGGTCTGGAGTATGAGAATAATTGTGGAGATATGGAGGGTTACTGAGACACAGATGGATGTAGTGGCTGGAGAAGATGACAAAGAAAGATACAGATATCCAAGTAGATAGTTTAAAAATGGAATTGAGAAAATAGAGAAAATATTATAGAAATCTTTGGAATAGAGAAGGCACTGGGAGGAACTGAAGGAGTGAGACCTTGGATTGTCCAATCACGAGGGAAATAGAGTCAATGTCATACAGCACAGGACAGGCCCTTCGGTTGACAGCGACACAAATTAAAAGCCCCGCAGACCCTAGAAAGCCCTCCTTCCTAACGTCTGGGGACAAG
This sequence comes from Chiloscyllium punctatum, assembly GCF_047496795.1. Lineage (NCBI taxonomy): Eukaryota > Metazoa > Chordata > Chondrichthyes > Orectolobiformes > Hemiscylliidae > Chiloscyllium > Chiloscyllium punctatum. The sequence goes on along the minus strand of NC_092771.1, from coordinate 42,730,050 downwards.
GGCTAGATTAGGGAGAGGTGTCCTACAGACTGCTCAAGCAACAATGTGACATAACAAAAACAGACGGTGTCAGATCAAACACTGACATGGAAACCTCCTGCTGACTCCCCTCCCTCAGCCTCACGGTGTCAGATCAAATACTGACACGAAAACGTCCTTCTGACTCCCCTCCCTCAGCCTCACGGAATCAGATCAAACACTGACACGGAGACATCCTGCTAACCACCCCCCCCCCCCTCCCTCAGCCTCACGGTGTCAGATCAAAGACTGATACGGAAACCTCCTGCTGACTCCTCTCCCTCAGCCTCACGGTGTCAGATCAAACACTGACACGGAAACCTCCTGCAGACTCCCTTCCCTCAGCCTCACGGGGTCAGATCAAACACTGACATAGAAACCTCCTGCTGACCACTCCCCTCCCTCAGCCTCACGCTGTCAGATCAAACACTGACACGGAAACCTCCTGCTGACCCCCCCCTCCCTCAGCCTCACGGTGTCAGATCAAACACTGACACGGAATCCTCCTGCTGACTCCCCCTCCCTCAGCTGGTGGATCAGTGTCCCTCTACATTGAACAACACTTGGTGGATGCACTGAGAGAGTGACAGAGCTGGAGAATGTTTAATCGGTGGGCCATTTCAAAACCAACACCAAGAGGGGCTCAGCAGTAGCATTGCTGATCGAGGTGGTCGCGTTCAAAAAGACATAACTGCTTCACTGCGTCTGCACCGGGTCAGGGGGAACGACTGATAGGGAGAAACATTCTTGACCTCATCCTCACCAACCTACTGGCTAGAGACATTTTGTTCGATGACCGTATTGGGAACGGTGAACTACCGCACACAGTATTTCTGGAATCAAAGTTCCACTTTTACATCGTGAAGACCCCCTGTGTATATGTGATACCATCACTGTGCTAAACAGGGCAGATATTCAATAGATTTTCGAACTTTGCACTGGCCTGTGTGAGGCGGTTCGGGTCATTACCAACAGCAGCAGAATTGTACTCCAGCATAAGTTTCACGATCACTGCCTGGTGTATGCTCCACTTTATCCTGACCATCAAGCCAGGGATACATCCTTGTTAAATGGAGAATACAGGAGGGCCTACCTACAGTAGTGCCAAATACCCCTCAGAACGAGATGAAGTTAGTAAATTGGGCCACTTACTCCCCACATGGTATAAATAGAAAATGATACACAGATCGATCCAATGAATCAGGACTCATCTCTGCAATCCTGTCATATCCAGTCTGGGTGAGTGGTGGTGGACAATCACACAACTCACCGGAGGAGGAGGATCCACAAAGACCACCTTCCTCAAAGATTGAAGAGCCCAGCACAATAACAGGAAAGCTAAGGCTGAAACTTTCACAACAATGTTCAGACAGAAATATCGATGGGAGGATCAACTTTAGTCTCCTCCAGATGGCAGTCTTCAGCTAAACGATTTACAACAAGAAAACACACAGCTGAATTCGAGAGGTGAGGTGACAGTGACCACATTTAACATGATCATAACTGCATTTGACCAAGTGTCGTATCCAGGATTAACGGCAAACCTGGAGCAAATAGGAATCGTCTGCATTGGCAGAAGTTACACCTGGTACAAAGGAAGGTGGCTGGGGTTGGTGGAGAGCAACCATCTCAGCTCTGCTGCAGTTCCCCAAGGGAGGGGTTTCTGGGTAAGCCTGTAGATCAGAAATGGAAAGGTAGGGCACCATACCCCGACAGGATGATTGGGCTGCTCTCTCGTTAGACAGAGACGACAGACAGTAGATTAACTGGACAGTCATCACGCCTCAAGTGAGGGAGAGCTTGAGTAGGACAGCCCTTATCATACACCTCAGTCAGTGCAGGAATTGAACCCACACTGTTAGTATTAATCTGCATTACAAACCAGCTGTCCAACTAACCAAGTCATCACTCAGCTCCATGTGGTAGGTATTGTAATATTATTCCATTCAGATATGTTGCTAAACACCTTTGGAGCAAGTTGAACTAGAAGCCAACTTCCTAGCTCAGAGAGAGGGACAGCATCAGTGAGCTATATAAGTGCTCTCTGTCCTAGGCCCAATAAATATCAGCTGCTTCAGAAATGACCATCCCTACTCAAGTGAAGTCACAACTGGGATTGTTTACCAATGATTGGACAACATTCACCACTATTAGTGATTTACTCTGATACTGAAGCAATCCTTATCCAAATGCAACAAGGACCTGGAAATATGAAGGTGTGCGCTTAACAGTGACAAGTCCCATTCCCATTGCACACATGCCAGACAACAACTACCTCTAATAATTGAAAATGGAATCACATCCTCTAACGTTCAATGTCACCACCATCACTGAACTCCCAACGACCATTATCCCGAGGGTTTACCGTTAACCAGAACTGGCCTGACCGTATGGTTTCATTACCCAGTCCTGTAAAGACCTTATGCTAAAACGACGACTCTCCTGTACCTCTGATGCTGCCTGACATGTTGTGCTTTACCAGCGTCACACTTTGACGCATATAAATTAATTGGCTACAAGAATATCTCAAGGGCTAGGAATCCTGCAGAAATAGCATACCTCATGATTTCCAAAAGCCTGTACACCATCTATAAGACACACATTGAATGTGTGTGCGATGAAATACCCGCCCGCTCCCCATTTTCCCTGTGAATGCAGCTTCACCCCTCAACCACTGACACTCAGGAGCATCAATACCTGCCATCGACATGGTGCTCTGCAGAAATTTATCAAGGCTCCTTACAACGTACCTCTGAAACCATGACCGTCAAGAAGGACAAGGGAAACAGACACATGGGATTATCATCATGTTCGCTTTCCATTCCAAGCCAACCACCATCCTGTTTGGGAAGTATATTGCCATTCCTTCAGTATCACTATTTAAAGGTCCCCCCCTAATGGTATTAGAACATAGAACAGTCCAGCACAGAACAGGCCCTTCAGCCCACGATGTTGTGCCGACCACTGATCCTCATGCATGCACCATCAAATTTCTGTGACCATATGCATGTCCAGCAGTCTCTTAAATATCCCCAATGACCTTGGTTCTACAACTACTGTTGGCAACGCATTCCATTCTCGCACAAATCTCTGTGTAAAGAACCCGCCTCTGACATCCCCTCTATACTTTCCTCCAACCAGCTGAAAACTATGACCCCTCGTATTAGCCATTTCTGCCCTTTGAAATAGTCTCTGGCTATCGACTCTATCTATGCCTCTCATTATCTTGTATACCTCAATTAGGTCCCCTCTCCTCCTGCTTTTCTCCAATGAAAGGAGTCCGAGCTCAGTCAAACTCTCTTCATAAGATAAGCCCTCCAGTACAGGCAGCATCCTCCTCTGAACCCTCTCCAAAGCATCCACATCTTTCCTATAATAGGGCGACCAGAACTGGACACAATATTCCAAGTGCGGTCTAACCAAAGTTTTATAGAGCTGCAACAAGATCTCACGACTCTTAAACTCAATCCCCCGTTAATGAAAGCCAAAATACCATGTGCTTTCTTAACAACCTGTCCACTTGGGTGACCATTTTAAGGGATCTATGTACATGCACAGCAAGATCCCTCTGTTCCTCCACACTGCCAAGAATCCTATCCTTAATCCTGTACTCAGCTTTCAAATTCGAACTTCCAAAATGCATCACCTCGCATTTATCCAGGTTGAAGTCCATCTGCCACCTCTCAGCCCATCTCTGCATCCTGTCAATGTCCCGCTGCAGCCTACAACAGCCCTCTATACCTTTAACGACACCTGCAACCTTTGTGTCATCTGCAATCTTGCTGACCCATTCTTCAATCCCCTCACCCAAGTCTTTAATAAAAATTACAAACAGTAGAGGCCCAAGGACAGAGCCCTGTGGAGCATCCACTCACTTCCAGGCAGAATATTTTCCTTCTACTACCACTCGCTGTCTTCAGTTGGCCAGCTAATTCTGTATCCAGACAGCTAAGTTCCCCATATCCCATTCTTCCTGACCTTCTGAATGAGCCTACCATGGGGAACCTTATCAAATGCCTTGCTGAAGTCCATATACACCACATCCACAGCTCGACCCTCATCAACGTTTCTAGTCAGATCCTAAAAGTATTGTAAGTCTAATTACAGCACATCGACTGCAGTGGTTCAATGTGGCAAATCACCCTCAACTTCTCAAGGGCAACAAGGGATGGACAATAAATACTGGCCCAATCATATTTCATGAATAAATGAAATGAAAATATTGTCCAGACCTGCCCAATGTTGGACACTGTGCTTTGGGTTTTGTGAGCTCAGGCTGTTCGTGTCTAGACAGTAACCTTTTTGTTGTAAACAGCTGAAGGGATGTGCTGTTTTAAACAATCTGTCAGTCTCTCAGAGGCATGGCCTACATACCGAGCATCACACAGACACTGCCATTCACATCCCACATTACTGAGCTCTGAGATAGACAGAGCAATTCAAAATGTACCCAGATCTGACTGTAACATGTTTAAACACGCAGTGATATTGTTGCCATGAAAATAGTTATGAGTGAATATTAGCAGGGAGAAAGTGAGGACTGAAGATGCTGGAGATCAGAGTCAAAAAGTGTGGTTCTGAAAAAATAGTACAGCCATTCATGTAGCCGCTGAGGAGCAGGAGAGTCGACTCTGAGTTCACAATGTTAATAAAAAGGGAAAATAAATGTATATTTTCAAATTCCTTGTAGTTAATCATAATTTGGTCTTGGGTGTGGTAATGAGACTCATCATTTCAATGCTCATTACTGTGAGTTGGGCACTGTTTTCATCATATTGTTGTTACAAAAATGAACTGAATACATGGGTGGACTTTGTGCTTATTGGACAATCTAAAGGTTGGTGTTATGAAAGGATGTCAGACCTTCAGTAAATAGACTTTGCTTTTAACGGCTAGAACAATGCTGCAAACATTTACACAGAGATTTCCAGCTCAACTCACACACAAGAACGTTGGTCCGGGATGATGCCGGCCATCAATGGAGCTGCACAATTCTGTTTGGATACTGACATTGTGGGGCTAACATACACTGGATGTGGTTTATGAGGAATTCAATGTAAGATGTGCTGCAGGAGCCCATCACCTTTATAACACCTTCATTCAGGATTGGGTCCAAGGTGCAGAATTACAGAGTTTAGATGCCATACCAGAAGCGATATACTTGCAAGACATGGTTGTTTACAGATCATTGATACAAATGTTGAACTGAGCCATGTAGTAGTCCATTGACCAGTCTGCCCCACACACCTCTCCCCGTTGTTCAGGTATGTCTCTAACCAGTCTATTGCGTGAGTAACTGCCCAGCTCCAGTTTGGAAGCTCTCTGGACAGATTTTGGAGATGGTCAGTGTTCTGGAGGTCATGGCGAGGGCCAGTAACACTGTGTCTGAATTCAGGCTTTTCCTCAAAGTCATTTCCAACAGCTTTGCTGCCTGCAAGATGGTGTGTTCACTGATCTGAACATGAATCGGCTGTTTACGACAGTCACTGAGTTGTGTAATAGTCAAGTGTGCGGCTCTGGTATTTCAATTATTGTTAACTTCAATTGTTTTCAATTGAAAAATATTGATGTTTGGGTTATTTTAAAATATGTAAGAAACAAAGTGATATTAAAACTTCATTACACAAAATGTAAAAAAGTGACCTGTTGTACATTTCCCACAAACCAATCAAAAAACAGTCAGATATTGCTTGTAAAGCAGGATTCTGTGAACAGGACTATGTCACTGGCAACTTCACCATCCTCTCTGGTAGGTTCTGTCCCACTGACAGGACATAGCCAGGTTGAAGGGGCAGTTCTTGGCATATAGTCAATACAGTGCTCAGCATTGATGCTGGATCCTGTAGCTGCTAGACTGCTCTGCGACAGGTTATGGAGGAATCACTAAAAGGGAAACATATTATTGACAACATCATCACCGATCTGCCTGCTGCAGATACACTTCTACATTTCATATACCGGTAAGAATGGTCACTGCACAGTCCTTATGGGGGGCAAGGGCTACCTTTACATTTTGCAGACCCACCTCACCATGATATGGGTTTCTACTGGGACAGGCGTTAAACAGATTGAGCAACAAATTATGATGCATCTATGAGGTGCAGCGGGCCATCAGCAGCAGCAGAATACAACTCAGTCTGCAACCTCACACCCGACATACCTGCCACTGTACAGTAACCATCACCACCAGATATACCTCCCACTGTACAGGAACCATCACGGCCCGACATACCTCCCACTGTACAGTAACTATCAAGAGCTCTGTGCTTAGCACTGCTGCCTCACAGCGCCAAATCCTAGGTTCAATTCCGGCCTTGGTGACTGTCTGTGTGAAGTTTGCACATTCCCCCCGTGTCTGCATGGGTTTCCTACGGGTGCTCCGGTTTCGTCTCACAGCCAAAGATGTGCAGTTCAGGCGAATTGGCCATGGTGTTAGGTGCATTAGTCATGGTAAATATAGGTCAGGGAAATGTGCTTGCGTGAGTAACTCTTCGAAGGGTTGGTGTCGACTGGTTGGGCTGAAGGGCCTGTTTCCACACTCTAGGGAATCTAATCTAACCTCCAAGGTTCAAGTCAGGAATATGATGGAATAATCACTTGCCTGAATGAGTGCAGCTCCAACAGTATTCTAGTCTGGACTTACTAGCAACAGGCAACACAATAGTGTGGGGAATATCCGGTCTCACAAACTTGATTGATTATTTTGAGCAAGTGACACAATTGATTGATGAGGGCGTGGGGCTGGATGTTGGCCGATTGGACCTTAGCAAGGCCTTGGATATGGTTCCTTATGGCAGGCTCCTACAGAAGGTGAAGTGAAATGGGATCAGCGGTCAGTTAGTAAGATGGATAGAGAACTGCTTGGTCATAGAAGACAGAGTCGTGGTGGAACAGTATTTTTGTGACTGGAGATCTGTAAATAGATTGGCGGAGTTGCAGATTGTGAGGATGATTGCCAGAGAATACAGCGGGATAGAGGTCAGCTGCAGACTTGGACAGAGAAAACGTTATCTGGTCAGTTGCGATGTGATGTGTTTTAGAAGGTCTAATGCAGGAGAGAAGTATAAAGTAGATGGAAAAACTACTGGCCGCAACAACATCCAAAGGGATGTAGGTTTACAGCTCCACAGTTCCCGGAAAGTAGCAACACGGGTGGATAGAGTGATCGAGAAGACTGATGGCAATCTTGCAGACAGGCATCAGAGCATGCAGTATGAAAATTAGCAGGTCATATTGCAGCTGTAGAGAAACTTAGTTCGGGAACATTTAGAAAATTGTGTACAGTACTGGTTACACACCAGCAGAACGATGTCGAAGTGTTGGAGAGGCTATGGAAAGGTTTTACCAGAATGTTGTCTGGTTTGTATTAGCCAGAAAGAGAAATTGAACAAACATTGTTTGTGTGCACCTGGGCATCATTGGCTATGGGGCTACCCGATAGATATTTACAAAATTATCAGAGGCACAGATAGAAGGACAGTTAGAGGCTTTATCCCAGAGTAGAAATATCAATTACTCAAGACCGTAGGTTTTTGGTAAAAGGGAGAAAGTTCGGGAGATATGATCGGCAAGGTTTGTTTTTGCTGTTCCAGACAGAATGTGCAAGTGTCTGGAATGCAATGATCGAGGAGAAGGAGCCAATATAGCAAGGTTTCAGAGGGATCTTGGCACAAATATGAGTAAGTAGGAAACAGAATGACATAGAGGGTGTCGGACCAAAAACTTTCTTTTTAACTTTAGAACGGCATCATATGTCAGTTCTGGCTTGCTGGGCTGAAGGGCCTGTTCCTGTGCTGGACTGATCTCTAAAACAAGATTTGAGCAAAGGAGTGGCAAGATATTGACTGAATGATTACTGATGATCAACAGCCACATTCAGTGGATCTCTCCTCAACAACTTACAGCTTCATACCCTCCCTCCCACAGTAGGGAAACTCAATATGGAGAATTGGATGTGAAAGTCAGAGCTGGTAACTGGTGACTCCATCTTGCCCCTCGCCCCTGCAGCCTTCTATCTTAGACACCAACGTCTCGGGGGACTCTGCACAGACAGAAGCTGCATGTAATCCACACCCACCAATGCTGGCACATGTCAAATGCCAGCCTCACCATGCCATCCCAGCACATCTCCGACCCACTGACAGTATACATTTGTACTTCAATGCTGCAGCTCAGGGTGCACTCACAACTCTCATTGCAATTCTGCTGCAAGGACACTGTGCTCAGGGATTGCCCCTCTGGGATGCTCACTCCGTGTTTGTACGCACTCAATGCTGCTGCAAGGATACTATGCTCAGGGGTACACCCAACTCATGGCCTGTCCGTCTGGGGTGCTCATTCGGTGTTTGTACACACTCGCTTTGAACTGACTTGAATGCTCACGGAATGATTGCCTTGCCTTACCCTGCCCTCAGCAGTGTTTCCCCTCAGCCAGAGCTACGAGGCACACCCGCCTGCTATATTGTCTTGTTGTTTAGCACAGACACAAAACGAGGAAGCCTGATATCATTGTCCACAGTGAGTCACGGTGCCCAGCACAGTGAGTCAAGGGGAATCTCAGATCCCAGTCAACGAGCTTGGACATGGTCAGTCACGGTGCCCAGCACAGTGAGTCAGGGGGAGTCTCAGATCCCAGTCAACGAGCTTGGACATGGTCAGTCAGTCTCTCATGGTTGTTAGGGTCAGAATCCTTCCCAATGATAGAGTGAGGAGCTGAATGTTGGGGAGCCCCCTATCCCTTTTGGCTCTTTCTGCTCTTGTGTGGGTTGGTTCCTTCCGAAATGTGAGAATTACCAAACAGTACTAAGGGAGGTGGAATTATTTGTAACAGCTGGTACAGCTGGGGGAAAGGGAGCGAGGTGTCCCGAGTGAGCGAGTAGGCTCTTTCTCTTGGGCGCCTTAACTAACACTAATCAAAACCAATAACTCCACCTTCATCCTTTCCCTTCCCTTCCATAATTTCAGAATCCCTGATACTCAGCAATATTTAACACCCAGTCCTGCCATTCCTTGAGCCAGCTCTTGCTGATCAGTCCATCAGATTTCCACACACCAATCTGCATCTAGAACTCTCCAAACTCCGAGTATTCATGACAATGCAGAGTACTTCAGATTAAGGCTTTCTTTCTTACTCCATCTTCCACTGATAAACTTGTTGTTGTAAATTAGTACCAACTGTATCTCCCATTATTTTGAGAATCCTGGTAGTCTCCTCTACTATTCCTTTTTGGATCCTATACACCCACCAAGTTATTTTCAATCCCTCCCAAACACCGCACAAAGAACTCAGTCCCAGCTCTGTCACGTTCGCCCATCCACCTTGCACAATTGCTGCCTTCCCCAGAACCAGTCCCAATGTCCCAGGAAACCGAAGCCCTTCGTGTTGCACCATCGTTCGAATCACACTCTCATCTACCTAAAACTCCGAGTTCTGTTCTCACTTGGACACGGCACTGACAAAAACCAAGGGATTGCTACATTTGAGGTCCTGCTTGCTAACCATCGACCTAGCTCCCTAAATTCTGATTCCCAGACCGCTTCACCCTTCCTACCCAGGTCATTCCTACCAACATGGACATGACCTTTGACTGCTCACTGTCCCTCAGACGAATGTCCTGCAGACACCGTTATATTCTTAACCCCACTATCCTGAAATTACCTAAACACTGACACCTTCTTCAATTTCCACACTCCTCTGTGACTATTCATCCTGCTTCCTTTCCCCTCCCCTCCTGCACAGTCAGGCTGCTTGTGGTGCCGCAGACATGGCTCCGACTGTCCTCCCCCGAACAGCCCGCACCTACATCAGCTTCCAAACCAGGAAACTGAATTGGGAGGGAGATATCAGGATATCCTTCCATTCCCTGAATGTTTCTCTTCGATTGTCTAGTCCCCTATTCCCTTTCTTCTTCTTGGCTGTCATGTCGCAGGGTGATCTGCTCTCTGTGTGAGCTAATCACCTAACTCTCAGTATTACAGATGTCCCATAGAGTCTCTAGTTACTATCTGAGCTCCATGACCCAGTGTTCATCTAGGACTCGAGCTGGGGCTATGACTTCCCAACGGAACAGAACATATTTTCCATCTAACAAACATGTCTTGTCATGTCTTAAAATGCAACATGTCTAGAGTAACTTAATTAATTACTTAGAATTAAATTAACATCTGGGAAAAAGAAACAATATGGTTAACTCCCTTATTCAACTGTGGCTTACTGAGGGTAATATATATATATTGGCTCAGAATTTCACTTCTCCCTCTTATTTCTGAGTTCAACCCTTATTTCAGAAGTTGAAAAAATAAATTTGCTAACTTCTATCAATTTACTGACAGTCCCTAATATCGGTGCATTATCTGCAAATGAATTTACAGTCTTTTCAGTGAAGGATCTTGTACTTCTTCAAAACTCAGTGCAGGCAGACCCTAGCAGCAGAAGGTTATCTCTGTGACTCCCAGGTACGTGTAATCCTCCAGCTTCCACTCCACTCTGCTCCCTCACAAGGTCACTGTCTCTGTGACTCCCAGATACGTGTAATCCTCCAGCTCCCACTCCACTCTACTCCCGCACAGGGTCACTGTCTCTGTGCCTCCCAGGTACGTGTAACCCTCCAGCTCCCACTCCACTCTGCTCCCTCACAGGGTCACTGTCTCTGTGACTCCCAGGGACGTGTAAACCTCCAGCTCCCACTCCACTCTGCACCCTCACAAGGTCACCGTCTCTATGACTCCCAGGTATGTGTAATCCTACAGCTCCCACTCCACCCTGCTCCCTCACACAGTCACCGTCTCTTTGCCTCCCAGGGACGTGTAATCCTCCAGCTCCCACTCCACCCTGCTCCCTCACATGGTCACTTGTCTCTGTGACTCCCAGGCGCAATTAGGCCTCAATCCTCAGTGCTGATTTATATCCTCCCACTTTGCTGCCTCTGTAACTACCAGTTATGTTAGCCTCATGCTCCTGCTCCAAGTTGCTCCATCACATGGTCACTCCCTCTGTGCCTCAGTGCTGATTTCAAGACTCCTGCTCAGCTGCTTCTCCAACTCCAAGTCCTCGTTGGCATCGATCTTTGCTACTGATTAATATTCTCTCGATCTGTGCTGCTCTCTCTCAGGTTCCCTCCCTTTGTGACTCCCAAGTCATGATAGGCCTCAAGCCTCATATAAGATTTACAACATCCCATTCCACACTGCTGTCTTACTGAATCGTTGTTGTGCCTGGATGACAGTGGAAAAGAGGAGGATTAGACAGAGCAGAGGGTGTTACAGTGATTGAGCGAGCTACATGGGCTGGAAAAGGTTATCTGGGGAGCTAGGCAGTCCTGCAGTGTCGAAAGCAGGTTATTGGAAGATACAGTAAGAGTTGCAGACACTGAAGAAGGCAAAGGAAATCGAGAGATAGTGGCTTGTTCATGACGGACCTTTGTAGAGTCAAAAGAGCTTTTTCTGTGCTGCTTACAGAGATGTGGAGACTTCAACAAATACAACTTGAGAGCCATCAAGTGCTGTATGATATTCGAGACTGTTGGATGTTGCAGTAACTGGGGGGAACATAAACTTTTGGAGCACTGGTGGTGTTCAAGGACCATCAGGACATGAGGAGGTGCAGAGAATGGGAGCGTTCCAAATATTGGGATTATAGTGGCTGGAAGTCCTGAGATGGATAAGGAGGATGAAAAGTGCCATTTTGGCACACGCAACCATTGTAATTATAGAGATTTAGGAAGGGAACCTGTGCTATCATTGATTACAGTTATATGGAGAGTTACAGAAGCTGAAGGGGTTACACATTTTAAAAGGGAGAGATTTTATGTGATCAGAAGGTTAAACAAGAATAAATGAATTTCAGTGATCTCGAGCACAGATGGGAATGGAGAAGGTGAGATATTGTGAGGAACTGTCAGATTTATATGGCGGGGAGTATGTAGGATATGAAAGGGAGAGCTGTATTGTCTGTATGCAGTTGCAGACATGAGGAGTAGTGCCTGCTGGATGGGACACAGATAACAACAGTTCCATCAGCTGGTGCAGTGGCTCAAGAAGGCAGCTCAGTACCACTTTCTCAGGGACAACTCCAAATCACCAATAAATGCTGGCTCAGCCAACAAAGCACATGTTCATGAATGAATGAAGGAATAAAAGATCTATAAGTAGCATTGTGGTCACTCAGGCAGGCCCTTTCAATAGTACTTCACAAACCCGGAACCACTATTCCCTGGAAGGACTGGAGCTCCGGGTGCACGGGAACACCAGCATTTCCAAGGTGCCCTCCAAGACATGCTCCATTCTCCCAGCACTATGTCTGTCCCTACGCCCAAAGGACTGCAATGGGTCAGGAAGGCAGCTCCCCACCATCTTCTCCAGGGAATTACAGATGGGAAGGTAATGGTGAAACTCTGTTGTTTACAGCCAGACAGAAAAATAAATCCAGCAGTGGGTTTGAAATGAAATTTCCGTTTCAGAACAACATTCATAACATGGATAGAGGATTTGTCTGATTGGCACAAGGCACAGAGTGTGAAGAAAGGGCAATTTTTCACGATGGGAACTGGTGATGGGGGGAGTACCGCAGGGGTGAGTTTTGGGATGACACTCTGCTCATTATACATGAAGAGTCTGGACAAAGAATGTGAAGGGGTATGAGAAATGGGTTTCCAAGAAAGATCCCAGCGATGTATCCCAGTGTCATATGAGGAGCAGGTGAGGTCTCTGGGTCTGCACTTGATGAAGTTTAGGCGGCGGCGGCGTAGAACCTCGTTCAAACATACAGAAGACTGAGGGGCCTGGATGGAGTGGACGGGGGCAAGATGTTTCCACGAGCAAGAGAGACTAGGGGCCAAGGGCACAGCTTCAGAGTGAAGGGACGGCCCTTCTGAATAGAGATGTGGAGGAATTTATTCAGCTAGATGGCGATGGATCAGTGGAACTCACTGCATCATGGGGCTGTGGATGCTAAGTGATTCAGTGTATCTAACTCAGAGATAGCTAGGTTCTTGATGAATAAAGAGATCAAGTGTTACCCAGAGTAAGTGAGAGATTGGGGTTGAGAAACAATTCAGCCATAAGCAAATAGTGGAATAGACCCGATGGACCGAATGGCCTAATTCTGCTCCTATACATGATGGTCTGATGGACTGCCCTTTTCCCGTAGGTTTCCAAGTGTGCAGTTATCATTTCTGGCATATTGTTTACCATACATTCCAGCACTTTCCTGATTATTGCTGTCACCTTTTGGTTTCAGATCAACTGCAGAAAGCTACATCACAGAGTAACTTGAGAATCATTGTGTATAAACCTCAGAAAGGTGGCATACAGGGCCAGCAGGACATAGAGAAGGCAAATGGAATGCTGGCATTGATTTCAAAGGGAATGGAGAATAAAAATACGGAAAGCTTGTAATAAATATAGAGGACTCCTGTCAGCCCGCACTGAGAATACTGTGAACAGGTTTGGTCCCCTATCTGGAGGGAAAATGTCCTTGCATTGGAGGCAGCCCAGAGAAGGTTCACCAGGTTATTCTTCAAAATGGAGGGATATTGATGAGAAGAGGTGGACAAGGTTGAACTTGCAGTCGTTAAAATTTAGAAAATGAGGCAAATTTATTGATACACTGAAGATTCTTGTGTTCTTACAGATTCGGTAGTGAGACATTGTTTCCCTGAGCAAGGATCTGTAACTGGAGATAAAGGGGAATACAGATACCAGAGAAGCTAACAGAGAAAATCTGGGTTGTAGAGACTGGAGGATGTTAGCGTTCAGGTGGTTTGAGATCACTGTTGGTGGTTAGAAATCAGATAGGTTGTTGGGCTGAAAGATGTCAAGGAGATTTACAGGGTTATCAGTCCTGAAGGAGTTTCAGAGATAGTGAGGAATATAGGGACTAGAGATTACACAGATAGGGGTGGTCGTTGGAGCTACAGAAGATTTAGGAGAAAGGGAGGATTGTAGGCACTGGATATTAGACAGTTAGAGTGGTCGTTGGAGCTGCAGGAGTTTATAAAGCCCGGGAGGATTGTTGGTGCTGGGAGCTACACTGACATGGACAAAATTTGGAGTTGCAGGAGAGAGGGAGATAGAGAGGGTTGAAGGGTCTGGATCAGTTCACACAGCCAGGGAGAAGTTTAGGGATTGGAGGAGCCAGAGGTCTGAAGGAGCTCAGAGAGCTAGTGAGGACTGTGAAGGTAGGTTTTCAGCATTCCCATCAGTTACACAGAGATGTGGAGTGCTGTTCTGGAGGAGGTTACAGAAATCAACAGGATTGCAGATTATGGAAGATATTACAAAGACAGTGAGCTGTAGTATTTGAGGAGGTTACAGCGAAAGGATGCGTTGAGGAGTTGGAGGCTGCGACTGGTGTTAAACATGCTGCAAGGGATCAATATCGATCAGGGGGATTGGAAGCTCTGGAGATAAAGAATGAGAAATGCAGTAACTGAGGAATATCACAGAGATGGGGAGGAACATATGAGGGGCATTAATCACTCAGATGTGAAAGCAGAAGTTTTCGTTAGTAGGTTTACAAAAGATGTGAAAGGTGATGGCGTTGTCCACAGTGAAGGGGATGGTCTCAGGCTGCAGACTGAAGGTTGAGGCTTGGACAGAATTTCAGCAGAGCAATTTCAATTGATAACCAGGTAAGAGCACAGCAGGCAATAAGGGAAAACTATGAACTACGCTGCATTTATTTTGATGTAAAATGCCTGACAGGTAAGGCAGATTGACGCACGGCATAGATGGGAATATGGGACTGAGAAATCACAGGAATTACAGAAACACAGCTGAGGGACGGACAGGACTGACAGATCATTGTTCCAGACGACTTATTCAACAGGAAGGATAGAAGGGGAGACAAGAGAATAGGGGGAGTGGATCAGTGAAAACATCACTGCAGCACCGAGAGAGGATATTCCTGAGGATCGCCCAGTGAAGCTATGTAATGGAACTGAGAAATAAGAATGAATAATCAGTTTGATATGACTGTACTGCAGGCCCACAGCAGTCAGCGGGATATTGAGCAGCAAATATGTCGGAGATTTCAGATATCTGTAAGAATGATAGGGACGTAATGGTCGGGGATTTTAACTTTCCAAACCTAGACTGGGACTGCCAGAGTGTTCACAGCTGGGATGGGAGGAATTTGTTCAGTGTGTTCAAGAAAACTCTCTCAATCAGTATGTAACTGGCCTGACCGGAGAAAGGGATAAAACCTGACCTCCCCTTGGGAAACAAGGTAGAGAAAGGGGCTGAAGAGTTTGTGGGGGAGCACTTTTGCAAAGTCACCACAATTCTATTAGTTTGAAAATAGCGATGGAAAAGGACAGGCCTGGTCCACAAGTTAAAGATCAAAACTGGCCTTGCCCCAGTCCAGAAGGTATTAGGCAAGACTGTCCAAATGTTGATTCGTGGAGGCTGTTTGCAAGTAAAGGAACGTCGGGCAATTGGATTTCTTTCAAAAGAGAGATAAATTAAGATTTTAGGGCCAGCATATTCCTGTTAGTGTAAAGGACAATGCTGACATAAGTGGGAAAATTTGGATGACTGGGGATATTGAGGTTCTGGTCAAGACAAAAGGGGACACATGTCATATATAGCCAGCTGGATTAAGTCAATCCCTTGAAGAACATTGTGGGTGCAGTAATACTCTAAAGAGGGAAACCATGAGGGCATAAAGGGGAACTGACAGAGTTTTGGCAGAGAAGGTTCAGGAAAATCCAGAGATATTCTACTAGTATATTAACAACAGAAGAATAACTCGAGACAGAATGTGACCCATAAAAGATTAATGTGTGTGAACCCACAGGAAATGGGTGTGATCCGAAACAAACACTTCACGTCAGAACTTACTGTGGATAACACATTGGAAAGCAGGGAAATAAACAGTGATGTTTTCAAAAGAGTCCACATTGGAGAACAGGAGGTGCTGAAGGTTTTCAAACACATTAAAATAAGACAACTCCCGGGGAACTAATCAAGTATATCCCAGGACATTGGGGTAAGTTAGGGAAGAAACTTACAACGATTGTTCGATCACTGACAGCCACGGGTGGTGAGCCCGGAGCCTGGAGGTTGCCTAATGTTGGGCCAGTATTTAGGAAAGGCTGCGACGGAAAACTGGGGACATAAACACCAATTAGCTTGATGTCAGTGGTGCCAATGTTGTTGGAAGCAATTGCACGGGACAGGACTTACATGCATTTGGAAAGGCAACGATTGATTAGGGATAGTCAGCATAGCTTTGTGCATACAAAGTCATGTCTCTCAAACTTGATCGAGTTTGTTGAAGAGGTGACCAAGGAGATGGATGAAGGCAGAGCAGTGGACGTTGTCTATCCTGACTTCAGCAAGGCCTTAGACAGGGTTTAGCGTGGTGCACTGGTTAGTAAGGTTAGACCACATGGGATCAGGGCTAACGAGACAAACAGACACAAAATGGGCTTGACAGTAGGAGACAGAGGATGGTGGGAGAGGGTTGTTGTGCAGACTGGATGCCTCTGACCAGCGGTGTGCCATAAGGATTGGTGCAGGGGTCACGCATGTGTATTATTGACATAAACAAGAATATATGAATCCTTGTTACTACGTTTGTGGATAGCAAGTTAAGATTTATAGTGGGCAGTGAATACAATTATCGAAGGTGATCTGAACCAATTGAGCCAGTGGGTTAAGAAATAAAAGATGGAGCTGAATTCAGGTATTTGATTTTGTTAAGACAAACAAGGGACGACTAATACAATTAATAGCAGAGCTCTGGACTGTGTTGTCGAACGGAGAGAGACCAAGGGCTGCATTTACATTGTTCCTTCGAGGTGGCATCACAGGTGGACAGGAAGGAGAAAGCAGATTAGGCACACTAGCCCTCATGGGTCAGAGCATTGAGTACATGAGTTGATCCATCATGATCCGGCTGTATCAGACATTGCTGTGTCTCCAATTGGAGTACTGTATAGAATTCTGATCCTCCTGATTTAGGAAGCATATTCTGAAACTGCAAATGGAGCGAAGATTGATGAAGATGTTCCTGATACTGCAGGGTTTGACAGAAACAGAGAGGCTGGATAAGCTGGAAAGCAACATGGGTGAAATTAGATAGATTTGGCAGATCAGGTTAAGGATAATCCAAAAAGATTCTACAGTATACAAGTACAAAAAAGCTACTAGAGAGACAATAAGGCCCCTCAAAGATCAATGAGGCAACCTATGCCTGGAACCACAGGAGATGGCCGCGACCTGAAATGAATATTTCATGTCAGAAAGTACTATGGACAAAGATTAGGAAACAAAAGAAAGAAACAGTGATGTCTTGTAAAGCATCCCCATTACAGAAGAGGTGGTGATGGAGGTCTTAGAACACAAAGGTAGAGAAAGCCCTAGGTCCTGAACAAGTGTATCCCAGAACATTGAGGCAAAGTCGCAGTGGGGAACATTGCAGAGATATTTGTATCACTATCCTTCATATTTCCATTGGGTGTAGCTGGCTGAAGGGTGACCGTATAAAGGTTTATAAAAACAGGATGGGTATACATAGGGTGAGTAGTAAAAGTCTCTACCCCAGGGTACGCAAATCCATAAATAGAGGACATAAAATGAGGTGGGAGAGGAAATACTTAAAAACGACCAGAGGAGAACATTTCTACACAGAGAATGGTGCACAAATTGAATGAGCTACTGCTGAAGTGGTAGAGAAAAGTACAATTCCATCATGGAAAAGACATTTGGGCAGGTAAATGGAGAGGAGAAGGTTTGACGGGATAGGGATCAAACGCAGGCAAATGTGGTCAGCATGGACTAGTTGGATCGAAGGAACCGTTTCTGATCTGCATGGCTCTTTCTCCAGTTATTGGAGGAGACGACTACTGAGATAAGGCATGTTATAGGCACTGAAGCAAGTTACAGCGATGGATATGGTAGTCTGGAATGCAGTATATTTCAAATCTGTGGAGGGACTATCAGGACGGGAGGAGGTTACAGGAACAGGAACTGTTATAGGAGTTAAACATTATTGAAGACACTGGTCCACGAGACATGGTAAATGTACAGTGTTGGAGAGAGAACATAGAACAGAAAGATCCCAGGCAGCATTCCCACACACTCATGGGAAGCCTGCTTCCCCCTCTGTTATACTAATGTTCTCTAAGACATCACAAGCCTGGATAGATAACTGTGACACTCCCGATGCTGTCTCAGTTCAACAAAACTTACAGTAGGGGGTGGTGATTGTCCTGGGGTGTGTCTGTACTGTGCTCCCCCCTCCAGCACTGTATCTAAGTCATGGCTTGTTAGCCGATGTTTGGAGCCCTCTCATTGCTCTCTGCTCTGTTCACTGTGAGTGATGTTACCTCACTGCAGGATTTATTGAAAGCTCCAGATCTCCTTTCCCTTTGTCTCTCTGGCTGACCAACCGTCTTCAATGTGGTGATGAACGAGATACCCAGTAGTTGGGAAGTCTATTCTTCCTGATTACCTGCAGGAGATAGAGAAATAGGCAGGATGGGAAATTAGACTGATGTAGTGAGGATTACACATAGAGAATGGCAGTGAGTCCCACCGAGATCTGGAAAATCCCAGTCTCCATCCCTGGCCTGTGCTGTTGTGTCTCTCTGGAGTGGAGAATTCTGTTGGCTCAGGATCTGGAGTAGCTGTAAGAGTGAGAGACCCTGACAGAGGTAGAAATTGGACCCCCACAATGAGGAATATCACATGGAGAGATACTAAGTGAATCACCAGAGTGCAGGAAGGTATCAGGATCAAACAATCATGAAGGAAAAGCAGGTTTAGCTCCATGATGCACTGGTATCAGTGTTCAGGGATGAATAGCCTGTGAGCAGGCAAGGTGAAGGCCTAGTGGTGTTATTGCTAGAGCATGTATCCAAAACCTCAGCTAATGTTCAGGGGAGGAAGTTTTGAACCCCACCATCTGAAATGGTGGAATCTGAAATAAATTATTTTATAAATAGTAATTGACGATCTATAAATACCATTACTGATGGACAATAGATCTAAATACTTCGCCTTTCAAGAAGGACATCTGACCACCCTCAAGTGGTCTGCATGACATCCCCACAGCAAACGTTTGCCTCTCAATTACCCTCTGAAATGGCCGAGCAAGTTACTCAGCTAAACGGCAGCTAGGGCTGGGCAAGAAATGCTGGTTAGCCAGAGACATCCATAATCCCATACTTCACTTTTTTAAAAAATCCATTCCGATGGTCCCACTGAAACTGTGCTGGGGTCAGTGACCCAATCATGTCAGTAGGTTTATGGACAGGACTTTAAACTGACAGAGAGGACGCAGGGACAGGGTTCAGGTGAAAGGAGCTTTCCAGATCTAAAGAGAAAAGGTGACGCATCAGAACAGCATGGGGAATGTGGCCGTAACAAGCAGAAAGGAACAGAATGGGACAGAGTTTAACTAAAACTGTACATCAGCGAATCGATTTGTGACAGGAAATTGTGGGAAAGAATAAATTACGTATTTTTTGGAATGGACAAAGTCTCTTCAATAAGGTGGATGGATTTGTGACACAGAGGTGAAAGAGATTTAAACACCAGAGATACGTGGTAACAGGACAAACAAAAGGTGAACAGGAATATTCAATAGTTCACAAACTTGCAGAAACTCGGGCAAAATGGGTAACGCTAACAAAAATGGATACCAAAGGCATTACAGAGGAAGCATTTGGCCGCAGATCATGAAGTAGAGTCAGTCTGAATGTAAATTCTTGCTACTACTTGCCAAGGACACAAGCAGCAGAACAGTTTTTGCCACCGAACAGTATTCCATTGCTCACCACTGCATTACACAGGAACTCATTGGAATTTTTTAACAAAGGCATTGGGAAAATTTTGGAAAACTTCAATATTTGTATAATCTGGGACAAACACACTGTCAACATTGATATTGGAAGAGGAGTTCGGTTTTTTTTAGTGTTTCTTTGAAAAACACATTGTGCAACTGGCTAGGGACATAACTATCGCAGAGGGACAGTGCAATGAAACTTAGTGAATGAGTAATGTCACCTGCAGAGATCCTTCGGGAAATTGTGATAAAGTGCAGCTTAAATAAATATAAAGTTTTAAAGTGAATTACAGAGGACAAACTACAACTAGAAACAAAAATAGCCAATTACATGTTTGTGAGAGGAGAACTGACCAAGGTAAACAGGCTAAACAGACTGAAACGTGTGTCTGTAAATGGACAGCAAAACATATTTGAAGGAACAGTGTAAAATACTCAACAGAAGGACATTCCACTGAAAAAGTATAAACCTCGGCAAGAAATCCCCACTGGTCCCGCACTCACTATTATTGACACGACAAGAACAGGGAGAGGTGAAGGTGCTGGAGGTGGTGAGAGTGTTACAGAGAGCGGTCAGGTTCTGAACAGTGTTACAAAGCCAGTATGGATCATTACAGCTGGAGGGGTTTGCAGAAGTAGGGAGAGACATATGCATTTTTATTTATTCATTCATCGGATGTGGGTGTCACTGCCTGGACAAACATTCTTTGACCCCACTGCTGATTACCCAGAGGGGAGCTCAGAGTCAGCCATATTGCTGTGGGTCTGGAGTCCAAAGTTGGCCAGACCAGGTTAGAATATTTAATGTCCTGCCTTAAAGGAAGTAAGTGAACTAGATGAGTTCTTCCTACTGATCAACAATGTTTTTATGGTGGCCTCATCAATGTATTTTACAGATACAACATGATATTTCAAATCTTACGCTTAATGCTCTCCCCAATGAATGTAACCATCCCAAACGCCTGCTTCACCAGCCTGTCTATCTGTGACACCACACTCAAATAACGGTGTACCAGCGTCCCTGGGTCACTGATTGACAACACTACCCAGGGCCTGAACATTAACTGTACAAGTCTCACCCTGGTTTGTTTCACCAAAATGGAACACTTCACACTTATCTGATTAAACTCCATCTGCTATTCTTCAGCTCACTATCCAAACAGTACTGTTAATCTTGTTGTATCATATAATCTTCTCCACTATCTAATTTAACAGCAATTTCAGTGTCACCCAAAAAACCTTACTTACCAGGAAACCAATATTCCCATCCAAACCATTTATCCAAATGACAACCAACACTCCACCGCTGTGCACATGCTTCCAGTCAGAAAAACATGTCTCCCACCACCCTCTGTCTCCTACCATCAAGCCAATATTGTATCCAGTTCACGAGCTCCTCCAGAATGCCATATCCTTTTTACACTGATCTGAGCTTTTTACCCAGTTTACCAGACAGAACATAGAACACAGAACAGTTCAGCCCAAGGCCCTTCGGCCATGATGCTCTGCCAACTTTTTATCCGACTGTAAGATCAAACTAACCTACATACACTTCATTTTACTACTATCCATGTGTCTATCTAAGAGTCTATTAAATGGCCCGAATGTGTCTAATTTTACTACCACCATTGGCAGTCCATCCAACTACCTACCATTCTCTATCCTCTTATCCATCCTCCAATCACCTTAAAATAATGCCGCCTTATAATAGCCATTTATGCCATAGGAGAAAAAGTCTCTGACTATTCACTCTGTGTGCCTCTCATCACCTTGTTCACCTCTACCAAGTCACCCCACCCCTTTCTTCACTCCAATGAGAAAAATATTAGCTCCCTCAACCTTTCTTCATAAGAAATGCCCTCCATTCCAGATAGCATCCTGGTAAATCTCATGTTTACGCTCTCTAAAACTTGCACATCTTTCCTGTAAAAATGGGACCAGAATTGAACACAATATTTCAAGTGTGGTCTCACCAGGTCACTATAAAGAAGCAGTAAAACCTCACGGCTCTTAAAATCAATCCCCTTGCTAAAGAAAGCCAACACAACATATGCCGTTTTAACAACCCTACAAACGTGCGTGGCAACTTTGAGGGATCTATGGGCATGGACACCATGATCTCTCTGTTCCTCCACACAGCAATGTATTCTGCCTTTTATCCCTGTATTCTGTATTCAAGTTCAACCTTCCAGAATGAATCACTTCACACTTTCCAGATTGAACTCCATCTGCCAGTTCCATCCCAGCTCTGCGTCCTGTCAATGTCCCATTGCAACTAACAACATTACCCATGACTCCACCAACCTTCGTGTGATTGGCAAACATACTAACCCACTCTCCAACATCCACATCCAAGTCATTTATAAAAAATCACAAAGAGCAGAGTCCCAGAGCCAATTGTTACAGAACCCCACCGGTCACTGCGATCCAGGCTCAATACTGTCCATCTGCTGCCATCCTCTGTCTTCTCTGAGCCATCCAATCCTGTATCCAGACTGATAGATTTTCCTGTATCCCAATCATCCTCCTTTTCTGAATGAGCTATTAAGTATTCTGTCATACCCTCAAATAATTCAATAAGGTTTGTGAGGCATGACCTCCCCCTCACAAACCCATGCTGACTGTCTCTAATTTAACTATGGTTTTCCAAGTAGTCATAAATCCTGTCTTTCGAGTCCTCGTCAATAATCTGCATATCACAGACATTAGATTAGACTAAATCTGTAATTCCCAGGATTCTGCCGCCGTACTATGGCCCAGACTCTACAAATCTTCTCTCCTCTGCCATGTTGCCCAGAAGGGCACTGGAGGGTGGTGGGGGTTAAAGAGGTAGGGAGGGATATCAGGACACGAGGATATTAGGAGGGTTGCAATGCCAAAAGGAGGCTTCAGTAATTGTGAGGTTTAATGGTGATGAAGGCATTTGAGGAGGGAGGTAGGATTGTCGAGATACGAGAGGTTTCATAGTTTAGGTGTTTTGCTCGGGCTGCAAGAGGTTCCTGAGTTGGGGAGGTTTAAGCACTGGTGGGTATTACATAAACATGTGATTTGTGTTGCAGTGGCAGGAAGAGGATGCAGGAAGCTGGAGAGAATGGGGTCTGAAAGAGTTTACACAAATGGGAAGAGTTGTCAGGAGTGGAGGTGTTTACAGAGACAGCAATGGTCTGATCTGGAGCAGAGGACCCAGATTGGGAGGGATGTGGGGACTGGAGGTGGTGTCACGGGGATGGAGGACCACAGAGCCACAGGACGTTACAGAAATGTGGAGAACTGTAGGGCTGATGGGTGCATGGAGTTGGGAATGTTGGGAGAGATAGAGAATTTTACAGGGATAAGGATGTTTGTTGGACTGGGCTGGATTACACAGACAGGTAGTGTTTTAGGGAGCTGAACAGATTACAGAGATAAAGAGGTTGGTATCATCTGAAGGAACAAACAGAGGTATGGAGGGTCATCGTGACTGAAGATGTTTATAGATATAGGAAGGCTTAGGTTCTGGGGTTATTTAGACATGGAGGGTGTGAAATCTGGATTCGTTTTTGAGAGATTGGGGTAGCAAGTTTGGTTGGAGACAGTTTCACAGATAAGGGAGCATAGCACAAACAGAAGGAAGTTCCTACGGTAGGAAGGGTTTGAGTGGAGAGTGATGTTTACACAGATGGGGGTAAGAGCTGGAGAAGGTTATAGAGATGGGTAGGTGGATGAAGATACAGGAGGAGCTTAAATTGACAGGGTAGTGACGGGACGGGAGGATGATACACAGTTAATGAGTCTTGTAGGAACAGGACCGAGAGAGGCACAGGCATTGGAGTGGGATCGACAGATCAGGAGGGTTCCAGGGACCTAAGAGGGTAACACAGATAGGGATGGTGGTAGGGTACCCACAGACTGATGGCACTTTAGGGACTGGAAGAGGTTATGTAGACGGGGAGGGCTGGAAGACTACAGGAGCTTATGGAGAGTTGAAAATTTGGAGCAGTTCACAGAGGGGGGGTTCTCCAACGGGAGTAGTTCACAGATAGTGAGGGCTGTGTGGCCTGAGAAAGTTAAAGAGAGGGAGAGTTTTCAGGTCTGGAAGATATTACACTGACAGGGACATTTGAAGAGACTGAAGCAAAAAGGCATGGAGAAGGTTACACAGATAGGGAGGTCAGTAGGGACTGAAGGTGAATACACAGCCATGGAGGGTTGTATTGTTAGACGGAGCTGAGAGGGATAGGGACTGGTGTAGGGATTTGCACAGGTAGGGAAGGTTTTGTTTTTGGACAAGGTTACACTGATATAGACAGTGTTAGGTAGTGTTTAATGGACTACAGAGGAGTTCAGAGAGATTGAATTCTGGGGAGTGGAGCAGATTACAGACACAGAGATGGCTGTGGGTTTGAACAGAGCTTCTCCAGATCCTCAGTGCTGTAAGGCCGGAGGGATGTTACAATAATAAGGGTTACCTACACTTCAGGACATTTTTGATCTACAGAAAGTCTCAGCACGGGACTGTCAAAAGGAAGTACAGACAGTCCAGATGAGTAAACAGAGATATCAATGTTTTGGGGGGTTTCAGGATGGAACAGTGATTGGGAGTGCTGTAACGAATGGCAACAGTTATAGGGATTGCTCTAAAAGCAGGAAGAGGGGACAGTCATATCGATCGTGGTAAGGACTGGAGAAGCTTACATTGCCAAGGAGTGTTTTAGAGACTGTTGGAAATTACACATATAAGGAGAGTATTGGGGATGAGGCAAGGTTCAAGAGACAGGGATGGTTGACAGGACTGGACAATAACCTGAATAGAATCTCCACACTGTGGAAACAGGCCATTCTGCACAACAAGTCCACACCAAACCTCTCAAGAACATCCTAACCAGACCCATCCCTCTCCCTGTCCAATAAACCCTGCATTACTCGTGGTGAACTCACCAAAACCACACATGCCTGAATACTACGGTCAATTTATGATGGCCAATCCACCTATCGTGCAAATGTTGGGCTATGGCAGGAAACCAGACCGCCCGGAAGAAACCCACACCGTCAGGGGGTAGAAAATGCAAAGTCCACACAGACACTCGGCCAAGGCTGGAATTGAAGCCAGGTTCCAGACACGGTGAGGAATACACAAAGCACTGCAGAGATCGGACTAGGTCACAACCTTCACAAGGATTATTGGAATAGGAGGAGAATATAGTCAGGAACAGGAGAACGTTATATAGATGGTGTCCATGAGAGGGACTGGAGGAGGTTAACGCAATAGGGAGGGTTGTGCATTCTCTCGACAATTAGAGGTAGGGACGGTTGGGGAGACTCGATGAAGTTAGTATACTCAGAGTTGTACACACTGGGTGCGGTTAAAGAGTTAGCAAGGATTCTATGGACTGGCTGAGATTATGGACAGAGGCAGTCGTGGGAATGAGAGTTGTTACAACAAGTGAGAGTATATTTCAGGCACATGGATGGTTTTAGTGGCTGCCGGATGTTTGAGAGCTAGGTACGCTAGCACTGACTGGAGGTGGTCAAAGGTAAGGAACATTGTAGTGATGGGGGTTAGTCACAGAGACAGAGAAGATTGAAGAGAGAGAGGGGGCATGGTTACAGATCTCGGGAGCGTTCTAGTGGCTTCAGAACGTGACACAAAGGGAAGGTTGGTAGGAAACGCTGTAGGAACCAGAGGACTCTGTACAGACAGTGAGGTGAAATGGATGGTGGAAGGTTAGCGGTAATGAAGGTGCTGTAGGACAGGATGGAGGAGTGCTGTTGGGACTGGAGAAGGCTACAGTCGCATCATGTGCTGGAGAGGCTGGAGGAAGGTACATAGATGGGGAGGTCAGTATGGGCTGGATGTTCCAGACAGAGTGGGCTCTAGGTGCTCGACAAGATGACAAACATAAGAATTTTTATAATGTTTTGGTGATAGTGGTCAAAACACTAGGTTTCAAAGTAATTTTGGAAAGATATAAGGATAGGGCAGAAGTGAAGACTCCAAATTTGTGGAAGCCGCCTCATCGTTAGAATATCACCATCACTGGGCATTATCACGATTCAGGATCTGCCAAACACAGACTGGGAGGAACTATTTGCTGTTGGGTTCATATTCAGAAAGAGGAGGTATGTTAAAGTGATACAGGGAGAATTCAGGGCCAGTGTGTTCTGCGAAGAGTGAATGACAAAGGAGTAACTCCAGTGAATACTGGTCAAGCGACATCCTGAGCTTGATAAAGGAAGTACAGTGCGATGAAAACCGGCAAAGACCGACCAACGTATGGAGAGTGCAAGTGGATCCTTAAAATGACTGGCAAATAATGGGCATGAAATATCCTTGGCAGATACTGTTAAGGAGAGGCCACAAGTTATTTAATGAGTATAGTCTGAGGAAGAGGACTCACAGGTAAACAGTGAGGCTTATTAGAAACCAAAGGGACAATCAGTGCATGGAGCCAGAGGAAGGAGGTGATGTCTTCAATGAATACTTCCCATCTGTATTCACGCAGGAGAAAGACATTGTTGTCGGACAATTCAGTGGGGACGGTGAGGTTGTAGAACATGATAAGATGAATAAGGAGGAGATATTAAATGTTTTCACGGACATAAAGGTGGAGAAAACCCCAGTGCCCAATGAAATGTATCCCAGGCTGCTATGGGGGGTAAGGGAGGAGATTGCTGGGGTCCTGGTGGATATATTTAATACATTGCTGGCCACAGGTGAAGTGTCATATTACTGGAGGATAGCTAATGTGGTTCCTTTGTTCAAGAAGGACAGCAGGGATAGGCCAGCTAATTACAGAGCAGATAGACTGACAGCAGGGGGAGGGAAATTATTGAAAACAATTGTGAGGATGAATCAACACTTCCAAAGGCAAGGATCACCTCGGCAGCATCATCACTGATTTGGTAGAGGGAGATACAGTCTGAGGAATTTAGTTCAGCTTTTTTGAAATGGTGTCTAAAAATATTGATGAGGGCAATGCAGATGATGTGGGTTACATTGACTTGAATAAGGCCTTTGACAAGGTCCCTCATGGAAGGCTGGTTCAAATGTAAAGAGCCACTGGGATCCAAGGCAAGTTCGCAAGTTAGATACAAAATTAGCGGATACACTTCTTCGTGTTTGAAATTCTTTCACCAGTGGGTGTACCACAGGGATCTGCGCAGGAACCAGTGCTGTTATTATGTACACTAATAACTTGGATGTTAAAGCAGAAAGAATTGTTAGTAGTTTGCAGATGACATAAATGGTGAGGGGGATGGTCTCAGGCTGAAGTCTGATATCGATCAGATGACAATCTCAGCAGAGTAATGGCAAATGGAGTTTACTTCTGATCACTGTGAGGTAATGCACTGTGGGAAATCTAATATGTGAAGGATATACGTCATGACTGTTAGGTCCTCCTGGAGTACTGAGGAACACAGGGTCCATGGTAGATAAGTCCCTGGATGTCTGAAGGTGTCAGCACAGGTTGACAGGGCGGGGAAGGCACCAGAACTGGGAGCAGGAGGGGGACCCACATCCTGATGGGGCGAATTGTTGGAGCTGCTTGAGAGATATAAACTAGTCTGGTAGGGTGTTGCATCTTAAACAGTCGTAAGGCCAGAAAGAAGATTGAGGCTGGTACACAAGTTAAAGAGAGCAATTTCAGCAGACAAGGCAGACAAGAGCATAGCAGGAAATGGGGGGAAACTGGTGATTAACCTGCATTTATTTCAATGCAAGGGACCTGACAGCTAAGGAAGATCAACTCAGGGCATGGATTGGAACATGGGACTGGGATATTATAGTTATTACAGAAACAAAGCTGAGGGAGGGGCAGGGCTGGCAGTGCATTGTTTCAAATTGGAGATGCTACTGGAAGAATCGAAGGGGAGGCAAGAGAGGATGTGTGGTGGTGGGTTTTGATTGCATGAATCATCACAGCAGTACTTAGAGAGGATATACCTGTGGGATCGCCCAGTGAATTTATGTTAGTGGAACTGAGAAATAAGAATGGGTCATCACTCTGACATGATTGTCCTACTGACCCCGAATAATCAGTGGCGGACTGAGGAACAAATATATCAGGAGATCTCAAATATCAATCAGAATAATAAGGCTGTTATGGTTGGGGTTTTTAAACTTTCAAAAACTAGACTGGGACTGCCAGTGTTCAGTGTTTGCAAGGGAGGAATTTGGTAATTGTGTTCCAGAAACTCCCAATCAATATATAAATGGCTTGAAAAGAGAAAGGGGCAAAACGTGACCTCCCCTTGGGAAACAAGGTTGGGAAAGGGACTAAGGTGTGAGTGGGAAAGCATTTTGCCAAAATGACCACAATTCTATTAGCTTAAAAATAGCGATGGAAAAGGACAGATCTGGTCCACAGGTTCAAGTTATGAAATGGGGCCAGACCAATCTTGATTGTATTAGCCAGGAACTCTCAAAAGGTGAATGGGGAGTCTATTTGCAGGAAAAGGGAAGTCTGGCAACTGAGAATATTTTAAAAGTGAAATAGTTGAGCGATCACCACCAGCATGTTCCTGTTTGTGGGCAGCTCAATGCTGACAGCATTCGGATACACTGGCTGTCTACTGACGGTCTGGTCAAGGAAAAGGAGGCATACGTCAGATATAGCCAGCTGGATCAAGGGAATCCCTGAGGATCACAGGGGCTGTAGGAATGCACTTTGGGTGGAAATCGGGAATGCAGAAAGTGTACATGAAATAGCCTCGGCAGAGAATGATAAGGAGAGTTCAAAAGTGATTGAATAAGTATGTTGAGTAAAAGAGTAACTCGAGACAAAATAGTGTCCCTTAAAGATCAACGAGACCATTGGTGTGTGGAACCGCAGGATATGCCTAAGACCTTGAACACATTTTTTTCTCCAGAATTTACCGTTGCCAAAGACTGGGGAACTCAGGGAACAAGAGTAATATGCTAGAAAACATTTGGAGTTCTCTGCATTTCCAGTCTCCCTGCTATAGGAAGGATGTTGTGAAAGTTGAAAGTGTTCGGAAAAGATTTCCAAGATATTGTGCGGGTTGTTGCTGAATAAGCTGGAGTTATTTTCCCTGGAGCATCAAAGACTGAGGGGTGACCTGACAGAGTTTTATATAAACATGAGGTTTATGGATTGGGTAAACAGTCAAGGTTTTTTCCCAGGGGTTGGGGAGTCCAAACCTAAAGAGCATAGGTTTAAGGTTAAAGGGGAAAGGCTTAAAAGGGATTGAAGGGACAGCTTTGTTATGCACATGGTGATGTGTGTATGGAATGAGCTGAGAGAGAAATTAGCAGATACTGATACTATAACAACATTTAAAAGGTATCTGGATGGGTATATGAATAATAAGGGTTTAGAGGTACATGGGCCAAATGCTGGTAAATGGGATAGATTTATTTAGATCTTCTGGTCAGCATAGATGAGTTGGACCAAAGGGTCTGTTTCCATGCTGTCCATCTCTATGACTTGAAAAGAGGCATGTTATAGAAGAGGTGGTGCTGGAGATTTTACAACACAAAGGAATGGAAAGACCCAGGACCTGATTAAGTGTATCACAGGACATTGTGCGATGTTAGGGAAGAAATTCTGGAGCCACGAGCAAAGATATTTGTACTATTGACAGCCATGTGCGATGTGCTGGAAAGGCTGGAGGGTGGCATAGTGGGCAGTGAAGGAGGTTTTTTGAGATTACAAAGGGATCTTGATGAAATGGCTGAATGGGCTGAAAAACTGGAGATGGAGTTCAGTCTGAATAAATGCGAGGTAGTGCACTTGGTAAAAGAAACAAACAAACAAGCTTATACAATTAATGTTTGGGCCTCGATTACTGTTTTAGAGCAGAGGGACCCCTCCGGGTTCAGGTACATAATTCTTGAAGCTTGCATCACAGGATGGATAAGACAGTGCTTGGCATGCCTGACTATTGCTCAGTCCATTGAGTGGAGGATTTGGGACGTCATGTTGAGAGTGTGCAGACATTTGTTCGGTCTCTTCTGCAATACTCTGTCCAGTTCTGGTCGCCCAGTTGTAGGGAGGATATTCTTAAGCTGCAGGGGTTTCAGAAGAGATTTACCAAGACGTTGCTGAATATGAAAGGCTTGAGTTCTGAAAAATGGCTGGATAGGCGGAGTCTTTTTTCACTGGAGCCTGGAGGTTCAGACATAATGCTATAAAGGTTTATGAAAAAAAATTAGGTATATAGATCAATTTAATGGTAGTTGCCTTTCCCTCAGGATGGGGAGTCTCAAGAGGAGGGACCACATTTTTAAGAATAGAAGAGAGAGATGTTAAAAAAAAACACATGGGGGCAAATTGTTACACAGAGGATGTTTTGATTGTGGAATCAACTTCCTGAGGAAGGGGTGGATGTGGGTACAATTACAACGTTTAAAAGACAGAGATACTAAACGAGTATTTTGCGTCAGTTTTTATTGTGGAAAACGATATGGAAGATATAGAATGTAGGGAAATAGATGGTGACACCTTGCAAAATGTCCAGATTACAGAGGAGCAAGTGCTGGATGTCTTGAAATGCATAAAGGTGGCCAAATTCCCAGGATCTGATAAGGTGTACCCGAGAACACAGTGGGAAGCTAGAGGAGTGATTACTGGGCCTCTTGCTGAGATATTTGTATCATCGATAGTCACAGGTGAGGTGCCGGAAGACTGGAGATTGGCAAACGTGGTGCCACTGTTTACGAAGGGGTCTAAGGACAAGCCAGGGAACTATAGACCGGTGCGCCTGACCTCGGTGGTGGGCAAGTTGTTGGAGGGAATCCTGAGGGAAAGGATGTACATGCATTTGGAAAGGCAAAGACTGATCAGGGACAGTCAACATGGCTTTGTGCATGGGAGATTATGTCTCACAAACTTGATTGAGTTTTTTGAAGAAGTAACAAAGAGGATTGATGAGGGCTGAGCGGTAGATGTGATCTATATGGACTTCAGTAAGGCGTTCGATAAGTTTCCCCATAGGAGACTGATTAGCAAGGTTCGATCTCACGGAATACAGGGAGAACTAGCCTTTTGGATACAGAACTGGCTCAAAGGTAGAAGACCGAGGGTGGTGGTGGAGAGTTGTTTATCAGACGGGAAGCCTGTGACCAATGGAGTGCGACAAGGATTGGGCCTAAGAATGGTGAATAGCCAAAGGTAAGGGAGTCCAAAACTCGTGGGTACAAACTGGAGGTGAGAGAGCAAAGATTTAAAGAGGGAGTTGAGGGGCAACATTATCCACAGTGGATGGTGCACAGACAGAACAGACTGCCAGGGGGCACATGGGAGAAACAAGAACAATTACAACATGGAAAACACATTTGGGTACGAACATGGAGAGGAGAAGTTTTGAAGAGCTAAGGGCCAAACGCAGGCAAATGAGACTCATTCAATGCGTGAAACAGTGGCATCATTGACCAGTTGGACCACGGGTTCTGGTTCCGTGCTGTATCACTCTATCCAGTTCAAGAGGATTACATTACCGAAATAAAGCATGTTGAGATACTGAAGCAAGTTATAGCGATGGGATGGTAGTCTGGAATGCAGTACGTTTCAAATATGTGGAGGGACTATCGGGAATGGAGCAGGTTACAGGGACAGGAACTGTTATAGGAGTTTAAAATGACTGAAGGCACTGGTGCACAAGTCATGCCATAGGTATAGTGTTATAGAGTCGTGAGTCTTACTACAGTGTTGGAGGGAGAACACGGATCAGAAAAATCCCAGGCAGCATTCCCAACATCTCGTCGGAGGCCTGCTTTCCCCTCTGTTGTCCTGATGCTCACTAAGACAGCACAGGCTTGGAAAGATAACTATGAATTCCCCATGCTGTCTCAGTGCAACCTAAATTAATGTAGATGTGGTGATTGAGCCAGGGATGTGTCTGCACTGTACTGTGCTCCCCATCCAGCACTGTATCTATGTCATGTCTTGTTAGCGATGTTAGGAGCCCTCTCATTGCTCCCCGCTCTGTGCACTGTGAGTGATCTTACCTCACTCCAGGATTTATTGAAGGCTCCAGATCGCCCTTCCCTTTGTCTCTCTGGCTGACCAACCATCTTCAATGAGGTGATGGATGAGACACACAGCAGTTGGGAAGTCTATTGAGTCAGAAACTTCCTGAGTACCTACAGGAGACAGAGAAATAGACAGAATGGGAAATTAGACTGATGCAGTGACGATTACACAAGGAGAATGGAAATGAGCCCCACAGATATCTGGAAAATCCCACTCCATTCCTGGATTATGCTGTTGCATCTCTCTGGAGTGGAGAGTTCTGTTAGCTCAGGATCTGGAGTAACTGCAAGAGCGAGAGGAGCTGACAGAGGCAGCAATTAGACCCACACAGTGAGGGATATCACATGGAGGGATACTGAGTGATATCACCAGAGTGCTGGAAGACCTCAGGATCACACAGTCATGTTGGAAGAATGGGTTTAGCCTCAAGATGCCCTGCTATCAGCGCTCAGGGATGA
The DNA here is from genome assembly GCF_047496795.1 of Chiloscyllium punctatum. Taxonomy (NCBI): domain Eukaryota; kingdom Metazoa; phylum Chordata; class Chondrichthyes; order Orectolobiformes; family Hemiscylliidae; genus Chiloscyllium; species Chiloscyllium punctatum. The sequence goes on along the minus strand of NC_092771.1, from coordinate 42,697,807 downwards.
GCAACCACTGAGCAGGCGAAGTGATGGCCTAGTGGTATTACTGCTAGAGCATGTATCCAACACCTCAGCTAATGTTCAGGGGAAGTGGGTTTGAATCCCACCATCAATAATTATAAAAATAGTAATTAACAATCTATAAATAAATATGAACCCATAGCTGATTTACAAATAGATAAGGACATCTGCTCATCCTCACGTGGTCTGCACGATGTACCCACATCAAAGTGTTTGCCTCTCAATTACCCTCTGAAATAGCCGAGCAAGTTACTCAGCTCGAAGGCAGCTAGGGCTGGGCAAGAAAGGCTGGTTAGCTAGAGACACGCACATCCCATACCTCATTTTAAAAATAATCCATTAGGATGGTCCCACTGGAACTGTGCTGGGACCAGTGTCTTGTCCAGTCATGTCAGTAGGTTTATGGACAGGGCTTTAAACTGACAGACAGGATGCAGGGACAGGAATCAGGTGGAAGGAGCTTTCCAAATCCAAAGGGATAAGGTGAAGTATGGGATCAGCATGGGAATGTGGCTGAAGACAAGCAGAAAGGAATATGATGGGGCACAGTTTAACTAAAACTGTACATCAGGGAATCGGTTTGTGACAGGAAATTATGGAAAAGAGTAAATTATGGATAATGTCTCTTCAATAAGGTAGGTTGATTTGTGACACAGAGATAAAAGAGTTTTAGACACCACAGACATGGTTACAGGGCGAACAAAAGGTGGACAGGAATATTCAGTGGATCACAACCTTGCGGAAACTCAGGCAAAGTGGGCAACGCTAACAATAATGGGTAACAAAGGCATGACAGAGAAAGCATCTGGCCTCAGATCATGACGTAGAGTCATTCTGAATGTAAATTCTGGCTACTACTTGCCAAGGACACAAGCAGCGGAACAGTTTCAGTCACCGAACAGCATGTCATTGCTCATCACTGCATTACACAGGAGCTCATTGAATTTTTTTTAAACAAACACATTGTGATAATTTTGGGAAATTTCAATATTCCCATAATCTGGGACAGTCACACTGACAGCAGTGATATTGGAAGAGGAACTCAGAGAACTTTTTTCAGTGTTTCTTTGAATAACAAATTGTGCAACTGACTAGGGACATAACTATCGCAGAGCAACTGTTGTGTGATAAAACTTAGTGAATGAGTAATGTCACCGGGAGAGATCCTCTGGGAAATTGTGATAAAGTGCAGTTTACAGAAATATCAAGTTTTAAAGTGAATCACGGTAAGGACAAGATTCAACCAGAAACAAAACCAGCCAATTATATGAGGTTGAGAGGAGAACTGACCAAGATAAAGAGGTGAAACAGACTGAAACATGTGTCTGCAAATGAACAGTGGAAAACATTTGAAGGAACAGTGTAAATCACTCAGCAAAAGGACATTCCATTGAAACAGACAAAACCTCAGCAAGAAATTCCCAAGGGCCCCTCACTCAGGACAAAATAGATCATATTAGATTATGAGGCATAGAAGATCACCACAAAGTATTAAAATTCTGAAATGAGAGAGTGTTTTAGGAGTGTTAAAGGGATTACAAAGGGTCTGCTAGCAGGAGTTGGGCAGTGGGAAGGGGAATCATTGTCAGTGTTCAATGTCACAAAAGGAACAGTGAGAGGTGAAGGTGCCGGAGGTGGGAAGAGTGTTGCGGAGAGTGGTCAGGGTCTGAACGATGTTACAAAACCAGTACGGATTGCAGAGGTAGGGAGGGAAAAATGTATTTTTATTTATTCATTCATGGGATATGGGTGTCACTGCTAATTACCCAGAGGGCAACTCAGAGTCAGCCATATAGCACTGGGTCTGGAGTCACATGTTAGCCAGACCAGGTTAGAATATTTGATGTTCTTCCCGAAAGGAGGTAAGAGAACCAGATGAGTTCTTCCTACTGATCAACAATGTTTTTATAGTGACCTGACCAATCTCTTGTACAGATTCAACATGACATCCCTATTCCTACCCTTAATATCTGCCCAATGAAGGTAACCATCCCAAATGCCTGCTTCACCAGCCTGTCTACCTGTGACACGACTTTCAAAGAACTGTGTACCTGGGTCACTGGGTCACTGACTGACAACACTACCCAGGGCCCGAACATTAACTGTACAAGTCCCACCCTGGTTTGTTTCACCACAATGGAACACTTCACATTTATCTAATTAAACTCCATCTGCTATTCTTCAGCCCACTATCCCAGCAGTACTGTTCATCCTGTTGTATCACAGATAACCTTCTTCACTGTCCACATCACCAGCAAATTCAGTGTCACCCAAAAACCTTACTTACCAGGAAACCAATACTCCCATCCAAACCATTTAAGCAAATGACAAACAACAGGGGACCCACTACACCGCTGGTCACATGCCTCCAGTTAGAAAAAATACATGTCTCCCATCATCCTCTGTCTCCAACCATCAAGCCCAATTTTCTGTCCAGATGACTAGCTCCTCCTGAACGCCAAATCCTTTTACCCTGATCTAAGATTATTACCCAGTTTAAGATTCGACACGTAGAACAAAGAACAGAACAGAACAGGACCCTTCGGCCATGATGACATGCTAATCCTTTACCGACCATAAGATTAAAAGAAAAGTGGCAGGTAAAGTTTAATTCAGATAAATGCGAGGTGCTGCATTTTGGGAAAGCAAATCTTATCAGGACTGAGACACTTAATGGTAAGGTCCTAGGAAGTGTGGCTGACAATGAGGCCTTGGAGTGCAGGTTCATAGCTCCTTGAAAGTGGAGTCGCAGGTCGATAGGATAGTGAAGAAGGCGTTTCGTATGCTTTTACTTATTGGTCAGTGTATTGAGTCCAGGACTTGGGAGATCATGTTGCGACTGTACAGCACATTGGTTCAGCCACTGTTGGAATATTTCGTGCAATTTTGGTCTCCTTACTATCAGAAAGATGTTGGGAAACTTGAAAGGGTTCAGAAAAAAATTACAAGAATGTTGCCAGGGTTGGAGAATTTGAGCTATAGGGTGAGACTGAACAGGCTGGGGCTGTTTTCCTTGCAGTGTCCGAGGCTGAGGCATGACCTTATAGAGGTTTACAAAATTATGAGGGGCATGGATAGGATAAATAAACAAAGTCTTTTCCCTGGGGTGGGGGAATCCAGAACGAGAGGGCATAGGTTTAGGGTGAGAGGGAAAAGATATGAAAGAGACCTAAGGGGTAACCTGTTCACATAGAGGGTGGTACGTGTATGGAATGAGCTGCCAGAGGTTGTGGTGGAGGCTGGTACAATTGTAACATTTAAGAGGCATTTGGATGGGTATAAAGGAAGTGTTTGGAGGGATATGGATCGTGTGCTGGCAGGTGGGACTCGACTGGGTTGGGACATCTGGTCAGCATGGACGGATTGAACTGAAGTGTCTGTTTCCAGGCTGTCCATCTCTATGACTCTAACTTCCATTCCCTTCATTTTATTATCATCCACGTGCCTATCCAGAAGTATATTAAATGTCCCCAATGTATCTACTTTTACTGCCACCACTGGCAGTGCATTTCACTCAGCCACCCTTCTGTATGTAACGAACCTACCTCTGAGATCTCTCCTTAACCATCCGCAAATCACCTGAAAACTATACCCCCTTGTAATAGCTATTTATATGAGGGTAAAAAATATCTCTCTCTATTCACTCTATGACTGTCAACACCTTGTAAACCTCTGCCAAGTCACCTCTCACTCTTCTTCACTCCAATGTGAAAAGCCTTAGCTCCCTCAAACTTTCTTCACAAGACATGCCCTCCAGTACAGGCAGCATCCTGGTAAATCTCCTCTTTACCCTCTCTAAAGCTTCCACATCCATCCTGTAATGAGGGGACAGGAACTGAACACAATATTCCCAGTGGGGTCTAAGCAGAGCTGTATAGAGCTGCAGCATACCCTCACAGCTTTAAAACTCAATCCCCAAACTAGTAAAATCCAACACATATATTCCTTCTTAAAAAGCCGATCAGCTTGGGTGGCAATTTTGAAGGATCTAGTGACTTGGAACCCAAGATCGCTCTGTTCCTCCACACTGCCAAAGATCCTGTCTTTAATCCTGCATTCTGCATTCAAATTCAATCTTTCAAAATGAATGACTTCACACTTTTCCAGATTGAACTACATCTGCCACTTCTCAGCTCAGCTCTGCATCCTGTCATTGTCCAGTTGCAACCTACAACAGCCCTCCACACTATCAGCCACTCCACCAACCTTCGTGTCATTGGCAAACTTACTAACCCACTCTTCCACTCACACATCCAACTTATTCACAAAATCACAATGAGCGGAGGTCCTGTAACCACTCCCTGTAGATAACCACTGGTCTCTGAACTCCAGGATGAATTGTTTCTATCTATCATCACCCTCTGTCTTGTGTGGGCCATTAATCCTGTATCCAGACAGACAGGATTCCCTGTATCCCATGTCTCCGTACTTGCTGAATGAGCCATAAAGGTGTTTCATCACATTCTCAAAAGATTCAATAAGACATGTAAGGCATGACCTGCCCCTTACAAAACCATGCTGACTATCTCTAATCAAACTATGGTTTCCAAAGGAGTAATAAATCCTGTCTCCCAGAGACCTCGCCAATAATCTGCACACCACAGACATAAGACTGACAGGTGTGCAATTCCCAGGTTTATCCCTATTCCCTTTCCTGAACAAGGGACTAATATTTTCCTGCCTCCAATCATCTGGTAAGACTCCAGTGGACAGTGAGGGCACAAAGGTCATCACCAGGTGCGTAGCAGTCTATTCCCTCGCTTCGTGTACTAACGTTGGACGCATCTTGTCTGCGTCAGAGATGTATCTATCCTTATCTTTTACGAAATTCTCAGCATATCGTCCTTCTTAACATCCACCTGTTCACGTACATCAGCCTGTTTCACGCTGTCCTCACAAACGACAAGACCCTTCTCAGCAGTGAATACTGAGACATAGTATTCATGAAGAACCTCTCATTAAGGAGCTCCTTTATCTCAGAAAATCCTCGAACAACTTCCCCATCACTGGGCTCACCGGGCTGTAATTTCCTGGCTTTTCACCGCAGCCCTTAAGTGACGGAACAGCATTAGCAACCCACCAGTCTTCCAACACTCACTGTGTCTGTTGATAATATAAATATCTCTGTTAGGGATACTGCAATCTCTTCCCCAGCTTCCCACAATATTCTAGCACAGAAATAATGAGCTCCTGAGGATTGATCTATCTTTATTTGTTTTAAGATTCCAACAGTTGCTCTTCTCTGGTGAGGATTCTTTCCAACACATCACTATTTAATTCCCCAAGTTCCCGAGCTTCCATGTCTTTCGCCACAGCAAATTCTGACACGATTATTTTGTCTAAATATCTCACCCATCTCCTCTGGTTCCACACATTGGTGACCTTATTGATCTTTAAGGGGCCCTATTCTCTACCAAATTACTCTTTAGCCCTTATTGAAACTTGTGTAAAGTTCAAATACAAATACACCATATCCACTATACCACTACACCCCTCCGACACCCTTACAATTCTGCCATTTATATTCACACCAACAAATTAAATCCAACAGGCTCAAAAACAAATTCTCTTTTATCAAATGTGTTTCTAAGTGGCCAGTTATTGCATATTGATATATCCTTTCTAACTATTTCAGCATGCTGGGGCAGATGCTGGAAAGTTAGAAAACTTAACAGTGCAGCACAGAAACAGGCCATTCAGCCCACCACGTCTATGCTGTCTAAGATACTATTCTAACTCATACCATCTGCCTGCACATGGTCCATATCCCTCTATTCTCTACCTGTTCATGTTTATACCTAAATCCCACCTGAAACCTTTACTCACATTTCTGCTTCTACGACCTCCCTCAGTAACATCCACTCTACACAAAAAAAACACTTGCCTCACACATCTCGTTTAAACTTCCTCTTTCTCACCTTAAACCAGTATTTGAAACCAGCTCTAGTATTTGAAACTTACACACTAGAAAAGAGATTCTGATTATCTAAATTATCTAACCCTGTTCCAAATGTGATATTACTGTACCTGGTCACCTGTCAGCCTCTTATACTCTCACTAAACAATCCAACTTTGTATAATTTCCTCTTACACCAAACACACTCTTAAAAATCCCTAATACAGGCAACGTGCTGATAAACCCCTTTTGTCCCCTCTCCAAAGCCTCTACATCCTTCCTATTGAGTGGAGATGAGACATGCACCCAGTACTCCAAATGTGGCCAAACGACCATTTGATACAATTACAACATCAGATGCAATCCACGATACCCAACGTTGTGACTGATGAAGGTCAGTGCTCCATTTGTTTTCTTTCCCATTTGAAACACTTCTGTTACCATTTTCTGAGAGTTACTGACTTGCACCAAGATCCTTCTGTATATCAATATCCCTCAGTATGATAACTTTCTTATTGAATTTGACACTATCTCACACTTGTCCAGATTAAACTAAATTTGCCATTTCTGTCTATCTCTCCAACTGTTCTGTTATCTCCTGCAGATTTTAGTTCATCAGGGAAGCAAAGGTTTTGTGGAAAAGGCAGGAAAGTAGAGTTGAACAGCCATGATCTGATTGAAGGACAGAGCATACTCAATGGGCCAAATGGCCTCATTCCCCTCCTAAATCTCATGGTCTGAGCACAAACTCAATATATCCTGCATAATATTATTTGTCTCTGCTCACAAAACTCCTTTATAATGGTATTCTTGGATATTTATTAGTACACAGCATTTGATCTACAAATATGATATGATGTTATAGAAAACTCTCACATACAATCCAGGATTCTATCCGTTACAGCACTGATACCCATTGCTGTATGAGTCGGCATGGAGACCACTGTCACACACAGTTACTGTCCTGCCCTTGCTACAAGTACATTCAGTGTTCTGACTGTAACCATATTGACATTCCCATCACTGGGTGGTGCCTACAAAAGAATTTCTGCTAACGGTTGCTGCTGCTTGCTTAATCTCAGCTCTACTTTTCATATTCAGATCCACATGTCTGTTTCATTAATGCATTAACATCTTCCTTCCTTCACAACTTGTTGGCTTTTTGCCTAGTCTGCCTATTGGAACTAGATTGGGTTGGAATATCTGCTCAGCATGGATGGGTTGGACCGAAGGGTCGGTTTCCGTGCTGCACATCTCTCTGACTTTATGACTCTATCCCAACAACCCTTCAGTATTCACTGCCCAGCGATGGTCATTCTGCAGCTAAATCTCCGGAATGACAGTTCCATCATATCTGATCACTGTCATTCCTTCTCCCTTATGGCGAATACAGGGAGTCATTCCTCGGTAGTGTGGAGTTGAACAGATGCGTAGAGGTTACAGAGATAGGAAGGCTTACAGGACTCGAGGATGTTAGAGTTAAAGAGAGTTACATCTGGTCAAGAATGTCAGTGGGACAAAGGAGTTTGGGGATTGGAGGAACTTTCAGAGATAGAAGAGGGAGCTGGATTAGATTCTGGAGATAAGAATAGGGTTGGAGAAAGGAAGAGGTAAGCAAACGAAGAGGCACAGACAGGGGGCTGTTTCATCTAGGAGAATATTGTGTATACTAACAGAGATATGGAAGGTTGTCGTGACTGAAGACATTTACAGATATAAGAAGGCTTCTATGCTCTGGAGGCTACATAGATAGGAAGGCAATGGAGAATGCCAGGTTACTGGGTTGGAGACAGTTACACAAATGGGGAGGGTTGCACAAACTGAAAGAGGTTCCTGTGGCCGCGAGGGGTATGGTGTCGGGTTTTGAGGATGAAATTTAACAAGATAAAGATCAAAGAATTGGAGAAGGATAAGGAGATTACAAATTTTTCACAGCTAAGGAAGGGTTGTAGGAGCTGGAGAAGATTACATAGATAGGGACCGATGGAGAGGTTAAAGACAAATACATTAACATGGAGGGTGGTACTGGTGGGAGAAGCTTACAGGGATAGACAGGGCTCTCAGGGTTTACAGGGATGATGGAATTTAGTATCTACCGCATAAGGTTAGGGATTAGGGTGTTAGTGACTGGAGAACCTGACAGAGACGGAGACACAGAGAATGATGTGGACTAGAGGAGATTCCAAACAGAGGAAGAATTATCGGGACTGGAGAATATTACTGAGATCACGAATGCAGCATGGGTCAGGATTGATGCCTGCGATCCCCTGTGCTGTCGCATTGAGGACCAGTACAGCAGAGGTGAAAGCAGGACCCTCACAAGATGGTGGGAATGAAACCTAGAATGTTGCTGTTCCTTACCCAGCTCTGTATCTATGTCCGGTCTTCCAGGTCTGAATATAGAAGTCTACTATCTCCACCCTGTGCTGTTTACTGTGAGTGATCTTACCGGCTGTATGATTTACTGAAGGCTCCAGATCTCACTCTCTCTCTGGCTGACTAACCAGCTTCAATGAGGTGATAGATGAGACAGAAGTTAGGAACATCCTGATTACCTGCATGAGACAGAATGGGAAATTAGATTGATGCAATGAGGATAACACATGCAGAATGGCACTGAGTCCAGCAGAGATCTTTAAAATCCCAGTCTCCATCCCTTGCCCGTGCTGCTGCGTCTCTCTGGAGTGGAAAATTCTGTTGACCCAGGATCTCAGACCATCTGTAAGAGGGAGAAATGCTGACAGGCACAGAACATAGACCGACACATCGAGGGATACCGCATGGAGGGATAATGAGTGATATCACATTATTAGACACTGTATTAACCGGGAATTCTTTGAATTTGTAACAAAGGCACTGGGATAATTGTGAGGGGATTCACCCTTCCTGTCACATCATAGAAGAGGCTGACTCTCTCCCACTCTCAGTTGGGCGTGGGAGGCGGGAGTTGGCTGTACAAACCGATGTGGCCTTCCACAGACTCCGTTACACTTGTGACAGAAGGTGGCCATGGGAAGGGGGTGGGTGGGGCATTGATATGACGCTCCTTGTGTTTGTTTCTCCTGGATTCCCATTTTCCCCACAGAAAGTCTCGAAGTGTTCGACACCTTCCCAATGCTCCTTCCCCACTTCAGACAGTCTTGGCCCAGGACTTAACAGATTTGATTAAGACATGAAAAAAAAACCTATCAATTCTGAAGAAGCCAACATTTAGAAATGTGGACGCATTTGTTAAAGAGATCACTAGGGATTCTCCGAGCAGGAGGAGTGCAGTAGGAAGAGGAAACAGTGTCAGCGTTTAATCAGATGATCGGAACAGGGAGAATTGAAGGTGCTGGAGTTGGTGAGAGTGCCACAGAGAGGGGCAAAGTCCTGAAAAATGTTACAAAGCCAGTACGAATTGCTGCAGCTAGAGCTGTTTGCAGAGGTAGGGATGGACATACGTATTTTCATTGATTCATTCATGGTCTGAGGATGTCACCGGATGGACCAGCATACATTACCCCACTGCTAATTGCCTAGAAGCAGCTCAGAGTCAGCCATATTGCTGAGTAAGACCAGGCAAGAATGCCTGATGTCCTTCCATAAAGGACATACGTGAACAAGTTGATTTTTTCTAGATAATCAACAATGCTTATACAGTGGCCTCATTAATGCCCTGTACAGATACACCTTGACATCCCAACTTCTACTCTCAATGCTCTGCCCAATGAAGGGGAACCATCCCAAACGCCTGCTTCCCCAGCCTGTCTACCCGTGACACTACTTTCAAAAAATTGTGTACCTGCATCCCTGGGTCACTGATTGACAACAGTACCCAGGGCCCAAACATGAATTGTACAACTCCAGCCTGGTCTGCTTTAGCACAATACAACATCTTGCTTTTCTCCACCTGTTATTCCTAACCTCACTGGTCCAGCAGTAGTGTTGATCCCATTGTTCTCTTCGATAACCCTCTTCACTGTCCACATTATCACCAATTTCAGTCTCACTTTCAAACTTGGTAACCATGGCTCCTGTATTATCATCCAAACTGTTTATATAAATGATGCACAACAGTGACCCAGCACCGAACCCCATGGCACACCGTTGGTCACAGGCCTGCAGTTTGAGCAGTATACCTCTATGAACATGCTCTGTCTCCTACTGTCAATCCTGTTTTGTATCCAGTTGGTAAGTGCTCCCTGGTTATGTGTGATCTAAACTTACTAACTAGTCTGTCATGCAGAACCTTGTCAAAGGCCTTGATAAAGTTCATATGGACATCGTGTACTGCTCTGCTTTGATCTCTCACTTGTCTATCTCCACACTCACATTTGAGGCATGACTTCCCATGCACAAAGGCAAACTGACGATCGTTAATCTGTCCTTACCTTTCCAAAGGCATGATGATCGTTTCCCTCAGAATCTCCTCCAACAACTTACCACTCCTGCCATCAGTCTCACTGGTCTGTAGTGGCTGTTGATGATGCAAATATCTCTGGGAGGGGCCTTGTAATTTCCTCCCTCGCTGCTCACAAGGCGCTGGGATACATCTGACCATGTCCCAAGGTTTTATCTAACTTATTGCATTTTAAAACATCCAGCACCTCCTGTTCTCCAATGTGAGCTCTTTGCAAGACATCCCTATGTATTTTCCTAAGTTCCCGAGCTTCCATGTCTTTCTCCGTCGTAAATCCAAACACAAAATATTTGTTCAGTATCTCCCCCTTCAGCAGTGATTCCACACAGACAGCCTCATTGACCTTTCAGGGGCCCTATTCTCTCACGAGCTAATTTTTAGCCCTGGTTGAAACTTGTCAAAATGCTTCTGAAATTTCAAATATCCCTCGACCGCAACTAACCTCCCCCACCCTTATCTATTCTGCCATTTAAGGTCACACCAAAATATAGAATCCAACAGATTTAAAAATATTCCACTTTTATAACACCACGCATCTCCCATTGTTTCTAAGTATCTAGTTATCATTTATTGTCATATTCTTTCATTCCAGCACGTTCCCGACTTACTGTCAGGCTAACACCGTTTGGTCTCAGACTGACTGCACAAAGGGTTTTGGGAATCCTTGTGAATCAATCTGAAACAGGTGGCTTACAGGATCAGCAGGTCATAGAGCGGGTCAAATCAAATGTTGCCATTTATTACAAAGGGAATGGAGTCTAAAAATAGGGAGGTCTTGCGAAAACAATGCAAGGTACAAGTCAGACCACACCTAGATTATATTGAACAGTATGCGTGCCCTAAGGAAAGACATTCTTGTGTTGGAGGCAGGCCAGGGAAGGTTCACTCGGCTGATCCTGGAGATGGCGGGATTTTCCAATGAGAAGACGTGGAGTAGATTGCCCTTGAACCTATTGGTGTTTTGAAGAATGGGAGAGAACGACACACAACCTTCCAAACACGGCCGAATGAAGTTTCATTCAGTCACAACATGACATGCAAACGTCTGTACTCAATACTGTGCCCAATAAAGGTAAGAATACCATACTCCCCCTCGACCACCACATCCTGTTGTGTTGTTATTTTTAGGGAGCTATGGATTTGCTTCCAATGTCTCTCTGTTTATCAATGTTTCCAATTAGTCAATTAGTGTACTACTCTCTTCCATTTGGCTTCATAAATGCATCACTTCACACCTGTCCCGATGAAATTCAATTTGCCACATCTCTGCCCAGCGTTCCAGCTGATCGACATACTGCTGCAACCTTGAACACTCTTCCTCACTATCCACAATTCCCCGAACTATCCCTAATCATTACATGCCTTATCAAATGTCGACTGCAAAATTACCACTCAAACTGCTGACCTTTTCATCTGAATCACAGATATAAATTACACACAGACATCGCAGCACTGATCCTTGTGAAACAGCATTGGCCACAGATGTCCAATCAGAAATTCACCACTCCACATGCCTCTGTCTACTATCACCAAGAAAATATTGTATCTAACTTAACAACGAGCATAGATTGTGATTTGATCTTCCAGATCCCCCTTGCTATTTGGAAGCTGTCCATTCAAAATGACTGTATATTTTCATTCCCAACTTAAATTGGCTGTCTCACTAGTGCACTGACTGCATCCTTTCTTCACAACAAAACGAGAGGGAGGGACACGCACATACACACACACAGTGAGGGAGGGACACCCCCCCCCCCCCCCCACACACACACACAGTGAGGGAGGGACACGGACACACACACACACACGCACACAGTGAGGAGGGACACACACACACAGTAAGGGAGGGACTCGCACACACATACACAACCACACACACACACACTGAGCAAGGGGGGAAACTCACATACACAGCGAGGGAGGGACACGCACATACACAGCAAGGGAGGGACACACACAGAGAGCTAGAGAGGGACACACACGCACACACTGAGGCAGGGACACACACACACACACACACACAGAGTGAGGAGGGACACGCACACACACAGAGCAAGGGAGGGACACGCACACAGACAGCAAGGGGGGGACGTGCACACACTCACCAAGGGGGGACGTGCACACACCCACCAAGGGGAACACACACATGCACAGCGAGGGAGGTACACTCAGCGAAGGGACACACACACAGACACAGTGAGGGAAGGACATGCACACACAGTGAGGGAAGGACATGCACGCGCACATACACAGAGAGCGAGGGACACACACACAGTGAGGGAGGGACACACACACAGAGCGAGGGAGGGACACGCTGAGACACGCAGCGAGGGAGTGAGCATGGACACACACAGCGTGGGAGGGACACGCACACACACAGCAAGTGAGCGACACGCGCACACATAGCGAGGGAGGGACACACAGCGAAGGAGGGTCAAGCACACACACACCGTGAGGGAGAGGGCATGTGCACACAAATTGATAGGGGCACAGACACGCAAAGCGATGCAGGGACACGCACAAATACACACACACACACACACACACACACACACACACACACACACACACAGCGATAGAGGGACACGCACATGCACACAGTGAGGGAGATACATGCAGACACACGGCGAGGGAGGGACACACACAGCGAGGGACAGGGACACACGCACGCAAAGCGAAGGAGGGACGCGCACACATATACACACACACACACACACACACACTCACAAACACAGAGCAAGGGAGAGACGCACACACAGCGAGGGAGGGACAAACATACACACTTACGGTCAGGGGAATACACGCAGACACACAGTGAGGGAGGGACACGCACATACACTGCAAGGGAGGGACATGCACACACCATGAAGTAGGGACAAGCACACACATGTCGAAGGGGAGGGCACGTGCACAGAAATTGAGAGGGGGCACGCACACGCAGCGAGAGGGGACACACATAGACATGGCAAGGATGGGACACGCACACACAACAAGCTGGTCACGGACTCACACACACAAGGAACAGTCACACAAAGCGAGGGCGGGTCACGCACACATACATGCACACACAGAAACACAGAGCAAGAGAGGGACATGCACACACGCACACACAAACACAAGGGACGGATACACACACGCAAAGCGAAGGAGGGACATGCACACATACACAAACGCAGAGCAAGGGAGGGACATGCACACGCACACAAGGGACGGACACATGCAAAGTGAGGAAGTAACACGCACACATACACACACACACAAACACAGAGCAAGAGAGGGACACATGCACACACAGAGAGCGTGGGATACACACATCGAGGGAGCGACACACAAACACACACAGTGAGGGGGTTACCCGCAGACACACAGCAAGGGAGGGGGACACGGACACACACACACACACACACACACACACACACACACACACACATAGCGAGGAGAGACACGCACAGATACATACACACAAACACGGAGCAAGAGAGGGACACGCATGCACACGCACAGCGAGGGAGGGACACACACACACACACACACACACACACACACACACCCAGAGGGAAGAACACGCACACACAGTGAGGAAGGGACAGACGCACGCAGCGAGCGAGAGACACACAAAACAAGGGAGGGACATGCACGCACACACACATACAAACACTCGGAGCGAGGGAGGGACACGCAAACATAGCGCGGGTAGGACATGCACACACAGCAAGGGAGGAACATACACAAACACACACAGCGAGGGAGGGACATGCTCATACACAGCAAGGGAGGGATACACATACACACACACACACACACAGGGAAGGAGGGACAAGCACACACAAGGTGACGGGGAGGGCATGTGTACAAAAATTGAGAGGGGAAACGCACATAAAGCGAGAGGGGACACGCACAGACACGGCGAGGGAGGGACACACGCGCACACTGCAAGGGGGGCATGCACTAACACACCGAGGGGAGAAGCGCACACACAGTGAGGGGAATATACACAAAGTGCAATGGAGGGACACACACACATACACACACACAGGACGCACACACACTCACACACACACACACACACAAAGCGAGGGTGGGGCACTCACATACACTGCAAGAGGGACACACATACTCACAGCAAGAGGGACACACACACACACACACACGCACACACACACACACACACAGAGCATGGGAGGGACACGCGCAAGCACACAAACAGAAACACACATTGAGAGAGAGACACACACACACAGCGAGAGAGGGACACGCAACCACACAGCCAGGGAGGGACATGCACACACAGCGAGGGAGGGACACACACAGAAAGAGCAAGAGAGGTACACTCACAAACACAGCGAAGTGGAGACACATGCACACATAGCAAGGGAGGGCCATGCACGCACGTACACAGCAAGAAGGACACACACACACACAGCAAGGGAGGAACACACGCACACACAGCCAGGGTGGGATATGCACACACAGCGAGGGAGGGTCACATGCAAACACACACGCACACACACACACACACACACACACACAGCGCGAGGTGCAGACACATGCACATGCAGTGAGGGAGGCCACGCACACACACGTACAGCAAGAGGGACACACACATACAGCGATGGAGGGACACACATACACACAGTGAGGGGGATGCATGCAGACACACAGCGAGGGAGGGACACACACAGTAAGGGACTGGGACACATACACGCAAAGCACAGGAGGGACACGCAAACACACACACAGCGAGGGGGATACACACAGACATACAGCGAGGGAGGGGCATACACACACTGTGAGGGACGGGGACACAGATGCAAAGCGAAGGAGGGACACGCGCACATACACACACACAGACACACAGACACACACACACACAAACACAGAGCAAGGGAGAGACGCGCACACACAGTGAGGAAGGGACAAACACACACTCTTATGGTGAGGGGAATACACACAGACACCGTGAAGGAGGGACACGCACACACATGTCGAGGGGGAGGGCGTGTGCACAGAAATTGAGAGGGGGCACACACACACAGCGAGAGTGGACACACAGACATGGCAAGGGTGGGACATGCGCACACAGCAAGCTAGTCACACACACACACACACACAAGGGATGGACACACACGCAAAGCGAGGAAGGGACATGCACAGATACACACACACACACAAGCACACACACACACATAAACACAGAGCAAGGAACGGACGCGTGCATACACAACGAGGAAGGGACACAAACACACAGCGAGGGAGCGACATACAAACACAGTCAGTGAGGGGGTTACCCGCAAACACACAGCAAGGGAGGGATACACACACAAACACACACACACAGAGCAAGGGAGGGACACACACACGTACACCGAAGGAAGGGACACACATATGTCAAGGGGGAGGGCATGTGCACAGAAAATGAGGGGGGGCACACGCACACACACAGCGAGAGGGGACACACACAGACACGGCAAGGGTGGGACACGCACACAGCAAGTGGGGAAACGCACTCACACACACAAGGGACGGACACATGGATACACAAAGCAAGAGGGGTTCACGCACACACATACACACACAGAAACAAAGAGCAAGGGAGGGACATGCACACACGCACACACAAACACAAGGGATGATACACGCGCAAAGCGAGGGAGGGACACGCACACATACACAAACACAGAGCAAGGGAGGGAGATGCACACACGAACACAAGGGATGGAAACACACACGCAAAGCGAGGAAGGGACATGCACAGATACACACAAGCATAAACACAGAGCAAGGGAGGGACACACACACAGCGAGAATGGGATACACACAGCGAGGGAGCGACACACACACACACACACACACACACACACACAGACACACACACACAGAGCGAAGGAAAGGATCCACACACAGACACAGCGAGGGGTGACACGCACACACACATGCGAGGGAAGGACACACACACACACACACACACACACAGGGAAGGAGGGACAAGCACACACAGGGCGAGGGGGAGGGCATGTGTACAGGAATTGAGAGGTAACACGCATACACAGTGAGAGGGGACACGCACGGACACATCGAGGGAGGGACACGCATACACAGCGAGGAGGGACCATGCACTCACACAGCGAGGGGAGAGGCGCACACACAGTGAGGGGGATATACACAAAGTGCAATGGAGGGACACAAACACACAAAGAGCGAGGGAGTGACACGTGCACATACAGCTGGAGGGACACACACACACAAAGCGAGGGTGGGACACGCACATACACTGCAAGTGGGACACACATACTCACAACAAGAGCGACATGCGCATGCACAAGCACACACACAGAAACACACACAGCGAGAGAGAGAGAGACACACACACAGCAAGAGAGGGACACGTGCACACACAGCCAGGGAGGGACATGCACACACAGCGAGGGAGGGACACACACACAAACACACACACAGAGCAAGAGAGGGACAGTCGCAAACACAGTGAGGGTGAGACAGATGCACACACAGCGAGGGAGGGCCACACACGCATGCACACAGCAAGAAGGACACACACACACACACACACACACACACACACACACACACACACACACACACAGCAAGAGAGGGACACGCGCACACACAGCCAGGGAGGGACATGCACACACAGCGAGGGAGGGTCACACACAAACACACACACAGAGCAAGAGAGAGATACACGCATGCATGAGGTGGAGACACATGCACACGCAGCGAGGGAGGGCCACGCACACACAGGCACAGCAAGAGGGACACACACATGCACACACACACACACACACAGCAAGTAGGGGAAACTCACACATACATAGCGAGGGAGGGACACACACACAGACACACACACACAGAGTGAGGGAGGGACGGACACAAACACAGATACAGTGAGGGGAAACACGCACACACACCCACACACAGCGAGGGAGGGCCCCATACACACACACACACACACACACACACATTGGGAGGGACACGCACGTAAACACAGGCACAGAGTGAGGGAGGGATATGCACACACACAGCGAGAGAGAGAAACATACACATAACGCGATGGATTGACACACACTCAAAAAGCGAGTGAGGGACACGCAGTGAAGGGGGAACACACAAAACACATACAGTGAGGATGTGACACGTACACACAAACAGCGAGGAAGGGACACACGCACACAGACACACAGCGAGTGAGGGACTTGCTGAGACATGCAGCGATGAAGGGACACACGCACACAGACACACAGCGAGCGAGGGACTTGTTGAGACATACAGCGAGGGAGGGATGTGCGCACACACAGCGATGGAGAGATATGCACATACACAGCGAGTGAGGGACACACACACAGCGAGGGAGGGATACGCACATGCACAGCAAGGGAGGGATATGCACACACAGGGAAAGAGGGACAAGCAGACACACGGCGAGGGGAGGGTATGTGCACAGATATTGAGAGGGACACACACACAGCGAGAGAGGACATGCACAGGCACAGTGACGGACGGACACACGCACACACAGCAAGGAGGAACATGCACTCACACACCGAGGGGTGATGCCCACATACAGTGAGGGGGATACACACAAAGAGCAAAGGAGGGACACACACACACACAGCAAGGGAGTGACACGTGCACACACAGCGAGAGAGGGACATGCGCACACAGCGAGGGAGGGACGGACGCACACACACACAGATACAGCGAAGGGGGATACGCACACACACACAGCGAGGAGGACCCACACATTCACAGCGTGGGATGGAGACTTACACACACAAACACACACACACACACACACACACACACACACACAGAGGGAGGGACACGCACGTAAGCACACAAACAGAGCGAGGGAGGGATATGCACACACACAGCAAGAGAGAGAAACATACACACAACGTGATGGAGTGACAGACATTCAAACAGCGAGTGAGGGACACGCAGTGAAGGGGGCACACTCAAAACATATAGAGTGAGGATGTGACTCCTACACACAAACAGCGAGGAAGGGACACACACACACAGCAAGCAAGGGGCTTGCTGAGACATGCAGCGAGGGAGATGCGTGCACAAACAGCGAGGGAGGGATATGCACATACACAGGGAAGGAGGGACAAGCACACACACGGCGAGGGGAGGGCATGTGCACAGACATTGGGAGGGATACATGCACACACAGCGAGAGAGGAAATGCACAGGCACAGCGAGGGAGGGACACATGCACACACATCAAGGGGGGACATGCACTCACACACCGAGGGGAGATGCGCACACACAGTGAGGGGGATATACACAAAGAGCAAGGGAGGGACACACACACACAAGGGAGGGACACACACACACACACAGCAAGGGAGTGACGCGTGCACACACAGGGAGAGAGGGACATGCACATACAGCGAGGGAGGTACATGCACATTCACAGCGAGGGAGGGACATGCACATACACACAGAGCGAGGGAGGAACACACACATACACAGCAAGCGAAGGACACACATACGCGTACACACACACACACACAGAGCAAAGGAGAGAAGGACATGCACACACAACGTGGGAGGGACACGCACAGACAGCAAGGGGGGGCATGCACTCACATTCGCACAGCGAGGGTGGGACCACACACACACACACAGCGAGGGAGAGGCACATACACACAGAGAGCGAGGGAGGGACACACACATACACATACGCAGCGAGGGGAGGACACGCACACACACAGTGAGTGGGGACACACACACACACAGCGAGGGAGGGACACGCACACACACGCACAGCAAGAGGGACACACACACACAGAGCAAGGGGGAAACTCAGACACACACAGTGATGGAGGGACACACACACATACAGACAGCGAGGGTGGGACCACACACACACACACACACACACACACACACACAGAAGGAGGGATACACACACACGCAGAGCGAGGGGGCGACACATGCATACACAGCGAGGGAGGGACACGCACACACACGGACAGCATGTGGGACACACACACACACAGAGTGAGGGAGGGACACACGCATACACAGAGCGAGGGAGGGACACACACAAACACACCGACATCGAGGGAGCGACACGTGCATGAGAAAGCACACAAACACAAACATACACAGCAAGAGAGGGACATGCACACACAGCGAGGGAGGGACATGCACACACTCAGCGAGGGAGAGACACGCACACGCACACACACAGACAAGCTAGGGAGGGACACGCACATACAGTGGGGGAGCGACATGCGCATGAGGAAGCACACAGACACAGACACACACAGCGAATGAGGGACACACACAAACACACACAGACAGCTAGGGAGGGACACACACACACACACACACACACACACACTCACACGCACACACTCACACACACACACACACACAGACAGCTAGGGAGTGACGCGTGCACACACAGGGAGAGAGGGACATGCACATACAGCGAGGGAGGTACATGCACATTCACAGCGAGGGAGGGACATGCACATACACACAGAGCGAGGGAGGAACACACACATACACAGCAAGCGAAGGACACACATACGCGTACACACACACACACACAGAGCAAGGGAGAGAAGGACATGCACACACAACGTGGGAGGGACACGCACAGACAGCAAGGGGGGGCATGCACTCACATTCGCACAGCGAGGGTGGGACCACACACACACACACAGCGAGGGAGAGGCACATACACACAGAGAGCGAGGGAGGGACACACACATACACATACGCAGCGAGGGGAGGACACGCACACACACAGTGAGTGGGGACACACACACACACAACGAGGGAGGGACACGCACACACACGCACAGCAAGAGGGACACACACACACAGAGCAAGGGGGAAACTCAGACACACACAGTGATGGAGGGACACACACACATACAGACAGCGAGGGTGGGACCACACACACACACACACACACACACACACACAGAAGGAGGGACACACACACACGCAGAGCGAGGGGGCGACACATGCATACACAGCGAGGGAGGGACACGCACACACACGGACAGCATGTGGGACACACACACACAGAGTGAGGGAGGGACACACGCATACACAGAGCGAGGGAGGGACACACACAAACACACCGACAGCGAGGGAGCGACACGTGCATGAGAAAGCACACAAACACAAACATACACAGCAAGAGAGGGACATGCACACACAGCGAGGGAGGGACATGCACACACTCAGCGAGGGAGAGACACGCACACGCACACACACAGACAAGCTAGGGAGGGACACGCACATACAGTGGGGGAGCGACATGCGCATGAGGAAGCACACAGACACAGACACACACAGCGAATGAGGGACACACACAAACACACACAGACAGCTAGGGAGGGACACACACACACACACACACTCACACGCACACACACACACACACAGACAGCTAGGGAGGGACACGCACATACAGTGGGTGAGTGACATGCGCATGAGGAAGCACACAAACACAGACATATACAGCAAGAGGGAGACACACACACACAGCCAGGGAGGGATATGCATACACAGCAAGGGAGGGACACATACAAACACACACACAGATCAAGAGAGGGACACACACAAACACACACACAGAGCAAGAGAGGGACACACACGCACACACACTCACAGCAAGGGAGGGACACGCACACACACACTCACAGCGAGGGAGGGACACACATACTCACAGCAAGGGAGGGACACACACACACACTCACAGCGAGGGAGGGACACACTCACAGCCAGGGAGTGAAACACACACACACACAACGAGGGAGGGACACACACACGAGGGAGGGACACACACACGAGGGAGGGACACACACACACGAGGGAGGGACACACACACACACACTGCATGAGGGACACACACAGCAAGAGCGACATGCACACAGTGAGAGAGGGACACGCGCACACGCTCACACAGCAAGGGAGGGACACACAGACACATAGTGAGTGAGTGATACGCATACACACACACATACAGAGCGAGGGGAGGACACCCTCACACACTGCAAGAGGGGCACACACACTCACAGCCAGAGCGACACACACACACAGCGAGGTTGAGACATGCAGACACAGCGAGGGTGGGACATGTGCTCAGAAAGCGAGAGGGGAAACACACACACAAACACAGCGAGGGGACACACACACAAAGTGAGGGAGGGAGACACGCAGACATACGCACAAACACACACAGTGAGGGAGGGACACGTACACACACAGTGAGGGAGGGACACGTACACACACAGTGAGGGAGGGACAAACACACACAGCAAGCGAAGGGGACACACACACACATACACACACACAAACACAGAACTATGGAGGGACACGTGCACACACAGTGATCTGTCTCCTCGGACGTGTAATCGTCCAGTTCTCTCTCCAGTCTGCTCCCTCACAGGGTCACCGTCTCTGTGACTCCCAGGTACAACTAGGCCTCGATCCTCAGTGCGGATTTATATTCTCCCCGGTGTGAGTCAGCCTCAAGCTCCTGCTCCAAATTGCTCCCTCACACGGTCACTCCCTCTGTGACTCGGTGCTGATTTCGAGCCTCCTGCTCTGCTTTTTACCCACATCCAAGTCCCAGTCGGCCTTGACCCTCGCTGCTGATTTATATTCTCCCGCTCTGTGCTGCACTCGCTCAGGTTCTCTCCCTTTATGACTCCCAGGTAATGGTAGGCCTCAAGCCTCAGCTGAGATTTATAACACCCCATTCCGCACTGCTCTCTTACAGGATCGTCGTTGTGCCTGGCAGAAAGTGGGAAAGAGGAGGACTAGACAGAGCAGAGGTGTTACAGTGATTGAGGGAGCTGTCGGGGATGAAACAGGTTATCTGGGGAGCTAGGCAGACCTGCAGTAACTAATGAACGTTACTGGAAGCTACAGTGAGAGTTGCAGACACTGAAGAAAACAAAGGAAATAGATAGATGGTGGCTTGTTCATGACGGAGCTTTATAGAGTCTAAAGGGCTTCAAAGTTTGGGATAAGATTTATAGCACGGGTGCTCTTTGTTGTGGTTCTGTTCACCGAGTTGGGAATTTGTGTTGCAGACGTTTCGTCCCCTGTCTAGGTGACATCCTCAGGGAGCCTCCTGTGAAGCGCTTCTGTAATGTTTCCTCTGGCATTTATAGTGATTTGTATCTGCCTCTTCCGGTCCTAGTGGTCGCAGTGGACTGGCTGTCAGTTCAGAAATGTTCTTGATGTATGGTAGTATGGCTAGTCCTTTAGGTCGTGGCATGTCCTCGTTCCGTTGTCTTTCCCTGAGGCATCTGTGGATGAAATTGCGTGGGTATCCATTTTTGGCGAATTCTTTGCACAGGTATTCTTCTTCCTCTTTTTGCAGTTCTGGTGTACTGAAGTGTGTTGTGGCCCTTTTTAACAGTGTCTTGATGTAACTTCTTTTGTGTGTGTTGGGGTGGTTGCTTTCGTAGTTCAGGACTTGTTCTGTGTTTGTGGCTTTCCTGTATACCTTTGTGGTGAATTCTCCGTTCGGTATTCTCTGTACCATCACGTCTAGGAATGGGACTTTGTTGTCCTTTTCTTCCTCTCTAGTGAATCGGATTCCTGAGAGTGTGGCGTTGACGATCTGGTATGTGTTCTCTATTTCTGTGTTTTTAATGATTACAAAGGTGTCCTCATATCTGACCCAGAGTTTGGGTTGAATTTGCGGTACGACTGTTTGTTCTAATCTTTGCATTACCGCTTCTGCTATGAGTCCAGAGATGGGTGAGCCCATGGGTGTGCCGTTGATTTGTTCATATATTTGGTTGTTGAATGTGAAGTGTGTTGTGAGGCACAGGTCCAGTAGTTTGAGTATGCTGTCGTTGTTGATAGGTTCCCTGTCCTGTTGTCTGTTCTGTATGTCCAGCAGGTTGGCTATTGTTTCTCTGGCTAGGGTTTTGTCGATAGAGGTGAACAGTGCCGTTACATCGAATGAGACCATGGTTTCTTCCTTGTCTATGTATGTATTTCTGATGATGTCCCAGAATTCCTGTGTTGACTGCACAGAGTGTCTGGATCCGCTGATCAGGTGTTTCAGTTTCTGCTGTAATTCTTTAGCCAGTTTGTGTGATGGTGTCCCTGGTAGTGATACGATTGGTCTGAGTGCGATGTTTGGTTTGTGCACTTAGGCAGTGCATAGAATCTGAGGGTGTTGTTGCTTTCAGGTTTCATTCTCTGTAGGTCAAACCTGGTTATCTGTCCTTTTTTTTTGTAGGTTTCTCAGTGTCTTGTTTCCTATTGGTGAGCTGCGGGGTGGGGGCAAACTCCACGCAATTTCATCCACAGATGCCTCAGGGAAAGACAACGGAATGAAGGCATGCCATGACCCAAAGGACTAGCCATACTACCATGTATCAAGAACATTTCAGAACTGACTGCCAGACTACTGCGATCACGAGGAATAATAACAGCACACAAACCAACAGCCACTCTCAGACAACAACTCACCAAGAGGATGGACCCGATACCCAGCATGAAAAAAAACAACGTAGTGTGCAAAATCCCATGCAAGGACTGCACAAAACACTACATAGGACAAACAGGAAGACAGCGAACAATTGGCATCCATGAACACAAACGAGCCATGAAACGATGCGACCTTAGTAGCCACACACGCAGATGACAAACAACATGAATTCGACTGGGACAATACTACTATGATAGGACAAGCCTAACAGAGAACAACGAGGGAATTCCTAGAGGCATGACACTCAATTACAGATTCAATCAATAAGTACATTGACTTGAACCAAATATACCGACCACTGCAACGGACAGCTGGAACTGACAACCGGAAGCGGCAGATACAAATCACTTTCAATGCCGGAGGAAACATCACAGAAGCGCTTCACAGGAGGATCCCAAGCACTGAGGATGTCACCTAGACAGGGATGAAACATCTGCAACACAAATTCCCAGCTCGGCGAACAGAACCACAACAGTGATCATGTAACTATACGGGTAATTCAGAGGCACAGCTGTGAATCCAAGGCCGTGTTTATCACCCTACCACAGCCGATGACAGAGCTTAAATTCGAATGACAAAAATTGGAATAAAACCTAATTTCACTCATTTAAGCCAGAAACCGTTAAGATATATTTTTATTATTTTGCTGATAGTCTTTGGTAAAGAAATTTAACATTATTATCCAGTCCGAACTCAGTGTGACTTCAGAGGCACAGAAACATTTTTGGGTCCATTTTGTCTTGAAAAATGGCCGCGTGGTCAAGGACAATTAGTGATGGACAACAAATGCTGCCTTTGCCCATGATGCTGGCATCCCGTGAAACAGCAGCATTAACGGTGAAATAAACCAAGGAACGGTAGGTGCTAGAGATCGAAAATAAAATTCTCCAGCGTCTGAAAGTGTTGGAGAATCTCAGCATGTATGTCAGCCTCTGTCAGGAGAAATGCAGATAACGGTTTGAGTCCAGTGACCCTGCTTCACAACTGAAAGCAAACAGGGAAATAATATTATTTATTCTGGTATCATGGATGGTTGGGTTGGAGGGAAAGGTGGGGGCTAGGTTTATATTGAATGGATGGAGAAATGGCCAGAAAAAGAGAGGAAAAGAAATGAAAAGTGAGCAAAGGGATTGCTGATGATAAACTGAAAGGAAAACAAAATGGCAAGTTATTCTCACATTTCCCTATTTCCCATATTCCTGAATATCGTATCCATTTAGATATGTCCCTGTTTAATGTGAGTTGGGTTCCCTCTATCTCTCTTCTCTGGTGGTGCCCTTGTAGTTGGTGAGATATTGAGGAAGGTAATACTGCATCGTCAACTGCTTCTTTGGAGAGAGAACCTCTTTCTGTGGGAATGTGCAGAGATGCAACGGTTTCTCAGCCAGGAAGAGAAACTCGGGAGTGGAAATAGTTTTCAACACTGAGCGTGTGCACGTTCCATGTGGGGAATTGACTTGTTCCTGTCATTGGAAAATCAGTGGAGTTCCTGTGGATGCTTATCTCGGTTTGTATTGTCAGCTGCTGGGTCTGGTGACCCCACTCTATACACTGCATTTACAGTGTCTGGGTCCATGGTAAACAAATGGAGATGAGGCTCCACAGAAGGGAAGCTCTATAAATAGGGAGGTGCAGGACAGTACATTATCTTTCCTGGGATTTCCCCGGACATTTGTCTCAGCTGGACCAGTTGTCAGGTACGAAAGCAGTTTGTTTCAAAATTGAGGTGGTCACTGAGCTGTGTCCCCTCCTTCAGTTTACTGTGCAACCTCACACCAGTGACAGGACTGTGCTGATGCTCACCGTAAATTAAACTGGATTAATTCTGGAACTTTGCAGGCAGGGGTGAGTAACATATCCATCATCACCGGAGTGCAGTCCTCCGATATATTCACTTTCTGACAGAACCCATTTGTATGCTGAGAGCAATATATTGTGTCCATCTCCCTGAGGAAGATGCTGAAAGAAACTTCCAGAAATACAAGGGAACAGAGTGACTGGTGAAAATGAGGAACAGCAGGAAATTAGAATTAATAAAACATATGTCTTTAGAAATCTCATTGAATGTAAGGTTGGTATATTGCTGCATCTGATGAGCTACATCCCTGAGTATTGAGGAGGTGGCAGTAGAGCTCGTGAACGAATTACTGATTATTCTTCAAAGCTGGTTAGATTCTGGAAAGGATCCTCCAGACTTGAAAGCAGCTATTGTAAACCTCAATATTTAAAACAGGACGGAGAGAGCAAACAGCGAACGAAACAGTGGTTAGCTTGATGTAAGCTGTGAGAAAAAACATTGGAACCTTTTGTGAGGAATGTGACAACTAGACACTTGGAAAATAATGAGATGATTCGGTAGAGTCAATCGAGATTCAGGAAGGGGAAATTATCTTGATCTTTGATAAATCTGCTGGATTTTGTGGAGATTGTCCGTTATGGCATCGACAATTGAGAACCAGTGGGAATGAAGTATTTGAATTTTCAGTAGATGTTTGACATGGTTGAATACAGGTGAGTGGGGAATGTTAGAGTCCATGGGTAGGTACGGGTAGAATACACCGAATGTACTAAAAGTTGGATAATCGAGAGAATGAAGAGAGTAGTACAATTATCTGGAGTGAAGGATCAGTGTTTGTGCAGTAGCTCTTCACAAGATATAAAATATTTCAGATATGAACAACAAATATCATCATTCACATTTATGATCATTAAATAGTGAGAGATTGGGAAGTTCTGTTGTTGAAACAGACCTGGATGTGCTTGGTCATACGTCACAAACAGAATTTTTATGCAGCAGGAAGTAAATGATATGTGGCTCTTCGTGCAAAATGATTAAAGTACCAGAGTAAATGTATCTTTCCAAATGATAGTGTTTTGTTGAGAGACTGTTAGGGTTATTGTGTACAGGTTGAATCAGCTTTATAAATAATGATCTTGTCAGCGATTCAGTCCAAAGGGGTTTGACCAGACTAAACCCTGGCATGATGCTACCATGAGGAGAAAGTGAAGAAATTTGTGCTTAATAAAGTGTGTTAAGGTGTTTGTGAGTTTATATTTAAAAAATGCTGAAGCACATTGAGTGTTGAAGATACAAAATTGCCTTATTAGATCAATTAAAGGAATGCCCAGGCAAATTTACATTTCCTATGTATTGGAGTGCAAACATATCTACTTTAACTATATTGGATGGTGCCTGTTCTAGTCGAGGAGAAATCTGCATGGTAACAGCATGCAGATTGTGGTTTTTGAGGGTGGTAGTTGTGGGCGGTTCAGCCAGTTACAGTATTGCAAACGGACAACGCAAGAGAATCATCCAGCCTGGATAAGAAAACATGCATCATTCTCCCTCACTACTAACTTCATGAGAGCAATGGCTGATGGGAGATGTGATCAATAGCTAGCGGTGCCAATATTCAATCCAGTCCAGTAGTTTTTGTGAACTGTAGGGACTAAACTGAAAGGGGTTAAATTGAGCTGTTTGTTCAGTGACTGTGATTGATGCCAGTCTCCATGGATCCTAGTTGTGTCACTGGATGTTTTCCGTCTCCTGTTAATAAGGGGCCTCTTGCAATGGAGGGGCCTCTTGCAGATGCATCAACTCCAACGCTCAAAGGGACACAGCTGCAGAGACACAAAAAGGAGATTTAAACATCTGAGAATAGTCTGGAATGATCCATTAATGGATCAGAATCTGAGAACATTAGACTGGAAAGCTGCAACAATGGACAGGAGTTTATCCTCGGGTCTTTTCTATTTTTCCTGCTCTTGGTCAACATTACCAGGTCGGATATGTGCTCCACTGCTGATTATCCAGGTGGGTTACTATCCTATCCTCGCTATTGTTGGTGTTCCTGGTAAGTTTCTTCATCTCTATCCATTTATTAATCTCTTCAACCATGGTGAAATTCTTTGCTATTTCTATTATCTATATTTGACAAAGACAGAAACTATTGTCTTCAGTTTCAAATGCAAATTCCATTCTGAAATGCAAATTTCAGAACCGCCCTCACAAACATCTGAGAACAAGACTGTTCACAATACCGAAGTACCTTTCTTCCATGAATTCATTTATGTCTCGGTATTCTGTCCATCACCAAACCAACCCACTATCAGCTCGATTATATGCCCAGTCACCATCTTGGCTTCAATGCTGACGCTTAATAAACCATTATCTATGCTTTGGTAAAATTCAGACGTTATGGTTCCAACTCTCTTCTAAGCACTCTCAGTTGCAAATATTTCGATCACAACTTTGTTCTTGTCTCTAAAATAACTTAATGACAGGAACACTCTCTCAGAGCAGTAATGTCGGAAGAAATGTAATTCTGATGCACATGTTATTGCACAGAAAGACACTATTCCACATCCTACCACAGACGATGTCAGAAAGTAAATTCACAAGACAGGAATCGGGGGAAAAAAAGCAAGTTTTACTAATAACAACAATAACACCTCCAGCATTTTGTCTATACGTTTGTCTATTTCACTGATGTCCTTTGGTAAATAGATCTTGCGTTACTCTCTGGTCTGGCTTAAGATTGATGTGAGACCCATAGCAACGTGCTTGGTTCTGTACTACCTGGAAGAATGACCTCGCAGTAAATGACATTTGGTTAGATCAACAAATGCTGCCCCTGTCAGCGATGCAGACATTCCAAATAATAACAAAATTAAAGGTTATATAAAGCAAAGAATGATGCAACAGAGCAGAAACAATAAAGAACGAGACAGTGCCAGACAAACTGAGCAGATTTGGCATCCCCCTTAGGTCGAGAGAAAAATAGAATTTGCAAATCGATTCATACATCAGAACTGAACACAGTTGGGCAATAGTGTGATTGATGTTGGTGACACCGACATCTGTTATGAAGGGGAGAAGGATTGAGTTGAATAGATTGAAAAAGAGAGAGATAGAGAGAAAGAAACAAACAAAGGGATTGTTGATGGTCAGCTGTGATGGAAATGAAAACTGAAATTAAACATTAATTATGTTTTTCCTGTTCCCATATTATTGATAATCATGACCATGTGAGGTATATGTCAAAGTCCCTGCTTAAAGTTATTTATATCTGTTGTTCTCTCTTCCCTGAGTGTGATCACCGTCTTTTATTCATTAATGGGATGCTGGGCCAGTATTTAATTCCCTTTCCCCATTATTCTTGAGAAGGTGTTGGTGAGATGCCTTCCAGACCCACTGCAGTCTGTGGGCTGTAAGTAGTCAGTGGTCCATGCGGTTTCACTTCTTTAAGGTTTTGAAGTGACTGATATAACTGAGTGGCTGGTTTGGCTATTTCAAACTGCAACTGAGAGTTAACCACATTATTGTGGAGTTACATGTAAGCCCGACCAGCTGAAGATGGTAGATTTCCTTTCCTGAAGGGCATGAGGGTGCAAGGTAGGACAATCGACATTGGCTTCATTGTTTCATTTGATTCTTAATTCCTGATATTTTATTGAATTTAATTTCCAACATTTGCGTTGTCGGATTCGGATCTGGTGTCTGGGTCATTACCTGATTCCCTGGATTAATATTCGGAAATTATACAGCTAGATCATCGCCTCCTCAGTATCTCCAATCAACTCGAATGGCAACAGTGATGTTGTTGGTGGTGTGACTTTGCTTCATAAGGCAAATAAATGATTGGCAAAAAATGCCATCCTTCTCAGTTTGTGTTTATGATAAGGCGAGATGATGGGAAGTGCTCTTGGTGAAAAAGAGCTGGATGTCCTTGATCATGAGGCACTAACAGAATTCATGCAGAGCAGTCGGGTACTGGCAGGTGGGACTACATTGGGTTGGGATATCTGGTTGGCACTGACAGGTCCGACCGAAGGATCTGTTTCCATGCTGTGCATCTCTATAACTCTATGACTCAGCAAGTAATCAGCACAACAACTGAGTAGTATCGTTCATTACAAAATGATTAAAGAATAAGAGTGAAGACACCGTCCTGCAGTTGTGGAGTATAGTTGAGACAGTATTTTCTTTCATTTATAATCAATAGTCTCCTTGCTACAGACAGACGGTGTAATGGAGTTTCACCAGAATAATCCCTGCAGTGATGGTATCGTGAGGAGAGTGTGAAGGAATTTGGCTGCCCTTTCCTTACCTCTCGCCGTTAGCTCAAGATGTTTCATTTGCAACTGAATTCTTGCCATCTCTGATTCTGATGGTTTCTCCAGTAAGTTTAATTGACGAGATACCGCTGTAATTATCTCTCCTTTCCTCACAGAAGCAGTTAGTTCCAATTCCAGCTTCTCTGCTAATTCTTGCAACTTGGTCTTCTTCATTTTTCGTAAAATTTCCAAAGTCACTGCATGCACACCCAGAAAACGTTTGGCGACTGAAATAGCCATTACTATTCTAAGTTTTCTCAACCCAATCAAACTAATACCCAAAATGAAACATTTGACTTTCGATAAAATGCAGAAGAGGGGGAAAAAAGAAAGCAGCAGAACAGAGAGTAAAAATAAAGAATGGCAAAAGAGAGAGTAATAGGGGAGAGAGAAAGAGAGAACATTTGAAGAACACAAACTGACAATTAAAAAGAAAAGTCAGTGTAAAAGGCTGGAGATAACGGCTGAGCGTGTGCTTAGTAAGGAAGAGAGTGAGGATGGGAAAGCCCCTGGTAGTCAGAAGCCTAGTGAGAATTTGTTTGAGTATGTTCAAGCATCGTCTCAATTTGATGAGAAGAATGTGATGCCCTTTTCATCTCATTTGTAAAGTTGGCTGAACAAATGTAGTGGCCAGAGGCTATGTGGATTTTGTTGATCCAAATGAAACTTGTAGGTAGGACTGGTGAGGTATTCACATCCCTATCAGAGAAGGTATCTGGGGAGTATAAGGAGGTTAAAAAATCATTTTGTCTGCATAGGCAACATTTCAGGAATTTAATGAGGGATCCTGGTGAAACCTACACTGAGTTTGTAAGGATCAAACAGACTAATTTCGATAGTTGGATAAGAGCTTTAATATTCAAGCAAAACTATGATGCCCTTAAAGAGGTTAACAATTGGAGGAATTCAAACTGCCTGAAGTAGTGTAAACTCAGGTGGAAGAGCAGTGAGTGTAAGCAGCAAGGTTAGCTAATGAAATGGATGATGATTATGAACTGGTCCATAGACTTGGTTTGGCTTCCAGAACCAGTTCTGGTCTCTGAGGGACAGAAATTGGAGCAAAGAGATATCCTCACGTGAAAACGGAAAGGTAGGTCACAGTGTAGATCATAAGGATAATTTACCACAGTAAAGAAGAAAACCTTGAGGGGGACCAAGAAGTTAAAAACCTGTCGTGTTTTCATTGTAAAAAAGAGGGCCACACAAAATCACAGGGTCGATGGGCTGGGAGAAAACCAGATGAAGGATAACCAAACAAGCCTGGAAGTTTTGTTGGACTCGTAACTAAAAGCATAAGGGAAGGTAGGCAACTGTATCAGAGTGTACAAGATGCTCAGTGGACGTGCCAAATCTGCAAACAAAACTTACATGAAAGGGTAAAGTTTATTCACATAGGCCAGGATTAATTGGTAAGAAGGTTTCAATATTAATTGACACAGGATATTTTCAGTCTGTAATGCTGAGGGGTGAGGCTTTATGCACTCTTGAGAGACTATTTCCAAAAAATGTGCTGGTAACAGGAATTCATATTGAGGAAAAAAGTGCTCAGTTATGTAAAGTGAGGCTAGAGTGTCCAGAGAACATTGGAGCATGTGCGGTAGGTGTACTAGACCCCTAGCTTTCAGCTCTAGGAATAAAATTTGATCCTTGCAAATAATATAGCTGCTTCACTGGTAGGCGTGCTGCCTACTCTAGTTGAAAGGCCAGTGGAGATGCAGGCAACTGAAGACCTGGAGAATATGTCTCCAGGAATTTCCCCTGATTGCATCACCAGAAGATCACAGAAGCACAGGTTTAAGCAGGATAAAGGCACAGATAACGAAGCTGACGTAGAGTTATCCAAAAGTTTCTTTTTGATCAGATAAGTGGAAAACAGACGGAGCGAGTAGGAAAATATGAACGTATTTTTAGCTCTGCTAAGCTGATTGAATTACAGCAGGAAGATGTGGAGTTACAGAAGTTATATCAAAAGATATTTAGCAAGAAAGAGAATGAATGCATTCCTATGTGTTATTACTTAACAAATGATGTTTTAATGCAGATATGGAGATCAGCACACATTGAAGCAGATCAGACGTGCACAGAAATTCATCAAATTGTTTTGTCTGTTGGGTATAAAAAGGGAGTGCTGCGAGTGGCACGTGAGCTACAACTTGGAGATCATTTCGGGGTGAGGACATTACAGGCTGAAATACAAAGATATTTTCACTGGCCTGGACTTCACAAAGATGAAGTGAATATTGCTAAATGTCTCAAACATGTAACATACGCAGTAATAAAACCTGCAACTTTAATATCTATTCCAGCATTTGAGGAACCTTTCACAAGAGTCATGATAGATTGTGTAGGTCCCCTATCGCAAAGACTAAGTGGGAATAAGTATTTCTTAACAATAATGGATGTGTCGACTACATTTCCAGAGGCAGACCCATTATGTAGCATCGCAGCTAAAAGAGTTGTAGAAAAAAAATACTTAGTTTTTACATAGGTACGGACTACCAAGAGATCCAGATAGATCAAACCTCACATCCAAACTGTTCAAGCAGGTGATCGATAACTTGGGAATAAAGCAATTCAAATCTGCTACATAGTATTCGGAATCACAGTGAACATATGCGAGATGGCATCAAACAGTGAAGACCATGTTGAGGGTTTATGGTCAGGATAATCCAGATGATTGCGATTAGGAACTTACTTTTGAACTATTTGTGATCAGAGACGCACAGAATGAATCGACCAAATTCAGACTATTTGAATTAATTTTTGAGCATGAAGTAAAAGGACTGTTAACATTGGTTAAGGAGAAATTAATAAGGCAGAATTCAGAGACCACTCATTTGGAGAATGTGTCAAATTTTAGGGAACGATTAAACAGAGCAGAAGACTGAATCGTTTGGAGATTGGAGTCCCTGATGGTCATGGCTGTGAACACAACCTTCTGTAGTTTCTTACAGTTCAGGGCACAGCGGTTGCCGTACCAGACTGTTATGCACCCGGTCAGTACGGTCTCAATGTTGCATCTGTAGAAGTAGTGCATGTTGAATTTTCTGAGCCACCCGAGTGTTCTTGACTGTCACACCTCGGTGAGACATCCAGGGTAGGTTGGCAGTTATCATCACTTCGAGGAATTTGATGCTCTGTACGTCCTCAACCGTTGATGTAGATTGGGGCATACTCCCCTACTTTTTTAGTGAAGTCAATGGTCAGTTCTTTACTTATGCCACATTTGAGAGAGAGGTTTTTATCATTACACCATGCCACCACACCACTATGTCCTTTCCGTATTCTGACTCGCAGTTGGTTGTTATACCTCCTGCTTTGGTGATGTCAGCAGCAAACTTGTAACTGGCGTTGTTTGGAATTTAGCAACACAACCGTGAGTGTATGGGGAGTACAGTAGGAGGCTGAGGGCAGAGCTGTGGGTGCACAGGGAGTACCGTAGGGGGCTGAGGACACAGCCATATGTATACATGGAGGACAGTAGGCGGCTGAGCACACAGTTGTGGGTGCACAAGGAGAACAGTAGGGGGCTGAGCGCACAGCCGTGGGTGTATGGGGTGTGCAGTAGGGTGCTGAGGACACAGCAATGGGAGAACAGAAAGTCCAGTGGGGAGCTGAGGACACAGCCGAAGGTGTAGAGGGAGGAGAGTAGGAGGCTAAGGGCATAGCCGTGGGTATATGGGGAGGACATTAGGGGGCTGAGGGCACAGCCGTGGCTGTGCAGGGAGTAGAGCAGGGGGCTGATGACACAGCCGTGGCTGTACAGGGAGTACAGTAGGGTACAGAGGACACAGCAGTGAGCTTACAGGGAGTACAGTCGGGGGCTGAAGACACAGCTGTGGGTGTACAGGGAGTAGAGTAGGCGGAGAAGGGCATAACCATGGATGTACAGGGGGTACAGTAGGGGGCTGATGACACAGCCGTGGCTGTACAGGGAGTACTGTAGGGGACAGAGGACACAGCAGGGTGTATACAGGGAGTACAGTAGGGGGCTGAGGACACAGCCGTGGGTGTACAGAGAGTACAGTAGGGGGCAGAGGACACAGCAGGGTGTATACATGGAGTATAGTCGGGGGCTGAGGACACAGCTGTGGGTGTACAGGGAGTAGAGTAGGGGGCTGATGACACAGCCGTGTATATACAGGCTGTAGAGTAGGAGGCTGAAGGCACAACCTGTGTGTAGGGGGTACAGTATGTGGATGAGGGTACAGCCGGGGTGCACACGAAGTGCAGTGGGGGGCTGAGGACAGAGTCTTGGGTGTGCAGGGGTTACAGTAGGGGGCTGAGAGCATAGTTGTGTGTGCACAGGGAGTGCAGTAGGGGGCTGAGGACGCAGCCGTTTGTGTACAGGGAGTACAGTAGGGGTGAGGGCAGAGCCGGGGTGTACGAGGAGTACAGTAGGGGGTTGATGACACAGCCCTATGTGTATGGGGAGTACAGTAAAGGGCTGACGCCGCAGCAGTGGATGTACCAGGAGTACAGTAGGGGGCTGAGGACACAGCCAGGGTGCACAAGGAGTGCAGTAGGGGGTTGACGGCACTGCCCTGTGTGTTCGGGGAGTACAGTAGGGTGCTGAGCTCACAGCCCTGCGTGTGCGGGGAGTGCAGCAGGGGGCTGAGGGCACAGCCATGTGTGTACAGGGATGCAGTAGGGGACTGAGGGCACAACTGTGAGCATACAGCAAGTAGTGTAGGCAGCTGAGGGCACAGCCGCAGGTTTAGAGGGAGTACAGTTGGGTCTGAGCGCACAGCTGTGATTGTATACAAGGAGTACAGTAGATGGCTGAGGACACAGCTGGGGTGTATAGGGAGTCCGGTAGGGGCTGAGGACACAGCTTTGGCTGTAAAGGGAGTAGAGTAGGGGGCTGAGGACACAGCTGGGGTTACAGGAAGTGCAGTAGCGGGCTGAGGACATAGCTGTGTCCGTACAGGAGTATGGTAGAGGACTGATGACACAGCCTTGGGTGTACAGGAGTACAATAGGGTGTTGAGAACACAGTTGTGGATGTACAGGGAGTACAGTAGGGGGCTGAGGACACACTGTGGGTTTACTGGGAGCACAGTCGAGGGCTGAGGACAGAGTTGTGGGTTTTCAGGGAGGACAGTATTGGACTGAGGGCACAGCTGTGAGTGTATGGGAAGTGCAGGATGGGGTTGAGTGAACAGCCTTGGGTGTACACGTGATACAGTATGGGGCTGAGGATACAGCCGTTGGTATACGGGAGTACAGTAGCGGTAAAAAAAAAAGCCATTTTATCTGCCTTTGAGTTTGTTCCAGAAGGCTATAGACAACGATTCAGGAATCGAAGGAAGGATCGTGGTCACACCTACATTGAGTTTGAAAGGATCAAACACACTAACTTCGATAGTTGGATACTAGCATTAAAAATCAAACAAAACTATGATGACCTTAGAGAGATAAGTATTTAGAAGAATTCAAAAATTCACTGTCTGAAGTAGTGCAAACTCGTGTGGAAGAACAGAGAGTGTAAACAGTAAGGTTAGCAGCTGAAGTGGCTGATGATTATGAACTGGTTCATTAGACTTGGTTGAGCTTTCAGATACAGTTCCAGTCTACAAGAGATAAAGATTGGAGCAAAGAGATATCCTTACGTGCAAAGGGAAAGGTAGATCTCAGTAAAGATCATCAGGATAATTTACCACGGCAAAAAAGAAAACCTTGAGGGGGACAAAGTAGTTAAAAAAAACTCTGGTGTTTTCATTGTAATAAAGTGGGCTACATAAAATCACAGTGTTGTTGGGCTGGGAGAAAACCAGATGTAGGAAAACCAGATAACCACACCAGCCTGGACATTTTGTTGGACTAGTAACAAAACGCACAAGGGAAGATAGGTAACTGCCTCAGAGTGTACAAGGTGATCAGAGGACCTGCCAGGTCTGCTTATAAAGTCGACATGAAAGGGTAAAGTTTATTTACATAGGCCAGAAGTAATTTTGTAAGGAGGTTCCAATACTAATTGACTAAGGATCTTTTCAGTCTGTAATGCTGAGGGGTGAGGATATATGCACTCTTGAGAGGCTATTGCCAGAAAATGTGCTTGTAACAGGAATTCATAATGAGACAAAAAGTGCTTATTTATGTAAAGTGAGGCTAAAGAGTCCCGAGAAGTGTAGATAATGTGTGGTAGGAGTACTGGACAAATTCTCAGCTCCAGGAATAAAATTTGTCCTTGCAAATGATATAGCTGATTCACCGGTAGGCGTGCTGCCTACTCTAGTTGAAAAGTCAGTGGAAATGCAAGCAACTGAAGACCTGGAGAATGTTTACCCAGACATTTTCCCTGATTGAATGATCACAAGATCACAGATGCACTGGTTGAAGCAGGATATAAGCGCAGATAAGGAAGCTGACATCGAGTTAGCCAAAAGTTGTTTTTGATCAGTTGCGTGGAACAGTGAAGGAGCAAGTAGGAAAACATGCAAGTATTTTAGCTCTGCTAAGCGTATTTATTTGCAGCAGAAAGATGAGGAGTTACATCAGTTATATCAAAAGGCATTTAGCAAGAAAGAGAATGATTGCTTTCCTGTGTGTTAATATTTAACAAATGATGTCTTAATGTGGAGATCAGCACACATTGAAGCAGATCAGACGTGGACATAAATTCATCAAAATGTTTTGGGTATAGAATGGAGGATTCTGCGAGTGGCTTATGAGCTACCACGTGGAGATCATTTCGGGGTGAGGACAATACAAGCTGGAGTACAAAGGTATTTTCACTGGCCTGTACTACACAAAGATGTAGTTAAGTTTTGCCAGAGGTCTCAAACATGTCACACAGGCAGTTATAAGACCTGCAACTTCAATACATCTTCCAGTATTTGAGGAACCTTTCAGAAGAGTCTTGATAGATTGCGTCGGCCCCTACCTCAAACACAAAGTGGGAATAAGTATTTATTAACAATAATGGATGCGTCGACTAGATTTCCAGAGGCAATCCCATTATGCACCATCACAGCTAAAAGAGTTGTAGAAAAAAATACTTCATGTTTTTGCTAGATACGGACTACCAGTAGAGATCCAGACAGATCAAAACTCTCATCTGAACAATTCAAGGAGGTGATGGATAACTTGGGAATAAAGCAATTCAAATCTACTGCGTACTATTCGGAATCTCAGGGAGCATGAGAGAGACGGCATCAAAAACTGAAGACCATGTTGAAGTTTTAAGGTCAGGATTATCCAGATGATCGCGAAAAGGAAATTCCGTTTGAACTATTTGTGATCAGAGACGCACAGAATGAATCGAACAAATTCAGTCTATTTGAATTAATTTGCAGGCATGAAGTAAAAGGACCATTAACATTGGTTAAGGAGATATTAATAAGTCAGAATTCAGAGACCACCCATTTGGACGATGTATCAAATTTTAGGGAATGATTAAATAGAGCTGGGGAGTTGTGTAGACAGCATTTAAAAGTATCGCAGCATACAATGAAACAGGAAGTGGATCAGAAATCACAAATTGGCAATTTTGCAATTGGGAAT
This sequence comes from Chiloscyllium punctatum, assembly GCF_047496795.1. Classification (NCBI taxonomy): domain Eukaryota; kingdom Metazoa; phylum Chordata; class Chondrichthyes; order Orectolobiformes; family Hemiscylliidae; genus Chiloscyllium; species Chiloscyllium punctatum. The sequence goes on along the minus strand of NC_092771.1, from coordinate 42,660,364 downwards.
AAGGTATTGGTGTTACTTCCAGGAACAGTTGAGCCTTTAGAAGCAAGTTTTTGTGTACCATATCAAAATGGGAAGAAATTGAATGAAGTGAACTACTTTGTACAGACTCCAGACAGGAAGAAATCTCACAGAGTGTGTCATGTGAATATGCTCAACAGGTATTTTGATAGGGAAGGAAAGCAAGAGGAGAAGGTATTAATGATTACAGCACAGAAGGAAGACCCACGTTCAGAGGATTCTGAATTGGACATTCCTAATATCAAATTGAACAATGAGAAAGTTGCCAAAAATTGGGATAAATTATTGAGATACCTTCCACAAGAAAAGCATAGTGACCTGAAAGAGTTATTACGGTATCTTGGAGAGATATACGGAAATAAACTGGGAAGTACGAACATAATTGTGCATGATGTAGACACAGGAGATGCTGTTCTGATTAAATAACATCCTTAAAGGCATTATCCTCTAAAGTTGGCACAGGTTCAGAAGGAAATAGAGCACATGCTCCAAGATGGCATAATCGAAATGAGTTACTGTGCTTGGATCTCATGTATAGTCATGGCGCCAAAGACAGATATTATCCAGTGGACATGTGTGGACTATCACAAACTCAACTTCGTTACAAAGACTGATGCATATCCAATTCCATGTTTGGAGAACTTTGTCGAAAAAGTGGGAGAAGCTACTTACATTTCTAAGTTGGACTTGCTCAGAGGCTACTGGCAAGGACCTCTGTCAGAGAGAGCAAAGGCAATTTCGGCTTTCATAACACTAAATGGATTCAGTTCAAAGTTGTGGCATTTGATATGTAAAACGATCCAGCCACCTTTCAGAGACTGATAATGAGGTCATTGTCGGATTCCCCAACTATGTGGTGTACATTGATCACCTGGTAGTTTTTAGTCACTCTTGAAAGGAACATTTACAGCATTTATCGGACTTGTTTGATTGACTTCAGAAGGCAGGCTTGCTGGTAAACCTAGCTAAAAGTGAATTTGAGAAAGCCAAGTCACGTTCCTGTGTCATGTTATTGCACATGGACCAATGGCCCCATGAGATACAAAAACGAAAGTAGTTGGGGAATGTTCCACACCGTCGACAAAAATAAATATGTAATACTACGGTTCCTGGGATTGGCTGGATTTTCCTGAACGTTTGTGCCAAACTTTAAGCGGTGTGGCTGCTCCACTCACCGAATTGTCAAGGGCAAGAACTCTCAGTGGACAGAGGACTGTCAAAAGGCATTTTCCAGCCTAAAACCTGTGTTAGACACTGCCCCAATATTAGCTACTCTAGATTATACGAAGTCCTTCAAGGTGGCTATCGATGCCAGTGATGTTCAGTGTTCCTGCAGGAGGATGATGAGGGAATAGAAAGACCGATCGGGTGTTTTTCTGGCAAGTCGAACGTACATCAACAGAAATGTTCAACAGTGGAGAAAAAGACTTTAAACTTGGTGTTGGCATTACACCATAACTGTGCTTATATTACCAGCAATGCATCTGAAACAATCGCATACACTGATCACAACAGATTGACATTTGTGGAAAAATTAAAGACAAAAATGCCAGACTATTTAGATGGAGCTTGTTGTTGCAGCCGTTCAATCTGACAATTGTGTATGTGGCAGATCGCGAAAACGTGAAAGCTGATGAGTTGCTGAGACTAGAATGAGATACGGAGGTGTTCGGTAGTGGGTATACAGCAGTCTGGTTTTGTATGGGTTTGTGCATGTTTGAATGTTTTCAATTAGTACAGTATATCTGTCAGTTTTAAGACTACTAACTGGGTCTGAAGGGTTAAAAATGCAGCCACCTTTTATCATTGGTGTTTTTTTAAGGGGTGAAAGATGTGTCACAAAGCAAGTCCCTTTTTGTCTAAAAGCTGTTCCTTGGCTCAAGTAGACTCTGTCCTTGGTTTTTTTTTCAGAGGAACAATAAAACGGGGCCAAGTTCCAATCAGAGCTGAAAATTGTGTTGCTGGAAAAGCGCAGCAGGTCAGGCAGCATCCAAGGAGCAGGAGAATCGACGTTTCGGGCATAATCCCTTCCTCACTTTCTCCAAGCTCCGATCAGTCTGGTTTGGTACAGAGATGAAAAGTACTTTCAGAGGTCTTTTATTTATATGGAAACAGATGAGTCTTCAGGCTAAAGTGGTCACGCTTTATAAGTGACCAGTATAATGAACGGAGAGTGGTGAGCTATTTTAGCTGAACTCGCTGAGCTGCGCAGTTTTCAGTTGAGTCCTGAACTGGGAAGTTCAACTGGGAGCTGTGTGGAAACTCTCTCTCTTTTCTGACCTTCAACTTCAACTTGGAAGTTTATGTTCCATTTATACTTTTTTTATTATTATTGGGAGTTTGCTTATTGGGACAGTTGTGTGTATTCGGAATAGCATAATTAAGTCTACCTGAATCGGTTGAATTCTGTCATGATTTTTTATTCTGTTCTTTCTGTTTCATTGTGTAATTTTATGAATAAAGTTTTTGTCTGTTTCAAAATCTAGTAGTCAACCTAGCTAAATTACCTCCGGTAATTCTCATTGTACACTTACCGAAACAAATTGCAAAGGTATGCTCTGGGCTGCCTGTTTAAAAGTGTTTGGAGTAGTCTAACCTAGTTCATAACATCTCGGAGATTGAAGATGCCTCTTGGGACTTGGCACAAACCATTCACTTTCCCTCCTCATGGTCAGCAAACCACGTTAGCATAGCACGTGTGTACCATTAGCAATGGGGCCAGGAGGAACAACAAGGAGCAGTCTGTCTTTGCAGTCTATGGCTCATTGGTTTGTCGTGTTGCAGCAACAATGACATCCTCCAATTTCAGTCTAACAGTTTGGAAAGGGCTGAATGGCCTCTTCTGTTCATGTGTCAGTGTCTGGAGGAACTGAATTCTTCCTCCTGGCCCGAGGGCAGACGTTCAAGGACTTCAGTGGGCAACCCTTAGTTCCTGCCTACCAGCACGCTGTGCAGACTAGACTCTATCTTCCTGGGTTGTAGGAGACAAACAGAAGGCTGGAAGAACTCAGCAAGCCAGGCAGCACCATGAGCTGGGAAAGTCAACATTTCAGTTATAACCGATCTTCAGAACTGGGTTGGGGGGTGGGGGAGCTGCAGATAAAGAGGGAAGGGAGTGGTTTGGGTGGGGAGATCAGGGGGATGGTCAGTTGCGGCTATGTGGACATAAGTGCAAGGTGCAACCTGGTTGGGCGATGGGAGGCATGAATCCGGATGGAAACTGAAAGGTAGGGTTGTTAGGTGAAATGGAAAATCTCCCAGTCACTTCCTCTTTCAATTCTCTTTACTAATGCCTTTCTGACATGGCCATCCTTGGCCTCCTCCATTGCCACAATAAACCAAACCATAATTTGGAGGAACAAGATCTCATCTGTTACCTGTGCAGCCTGCACCCCGGGGACTCAACATTGAATTCTTCAATTTCAAATAACCTCCCTTCCAGTCCTCCGACTCCCTTCCCAGGCCCTCCCCTCCCGTCCATTCCTCTGAGCAACCTTTGTCCAGCTACCAACTGGATTCAGCCCTTCCACCAACAACTCGCTGATACCCTTTATTTGTGTTCACTAATCCCCACCTCGCCACTCTGCCTCCTCCTTCCTCACCCGCACTTTATCTATAGACCCCCTTACTCCCATCCACAGTCCTGACAAAGGGTTATATCCAAGGCATACGCTCCTCAAAGTGTTAATGCTGCCTTGCTTATTCTGTTCTTCCAGCTTCCTGCGTGTGTATTTTGGATTCCAACACCTGTTTTTATTTTAAATTGTCTTCTTGTGTAATAGGCAGGAGTGAGTGAACGCATTGCACCTATTGTTATCCAATCGATCTGATGGGCTGAATGGCTTTCTTATATTACTGTGAAACTCGCTAGACTTGCTGAAGGGGTCCCTCTTTCTTTTAACCGTGGAAATGTTTATTCTCCAGCAGTGCTTTTAATTCATGTTCCCTAAACATCAACAGCACAAGCTTGAATGTTGTCCAGATTTGATACTTTAGTACCTTAGGAGGTGACTCATTGTTCTGAACATTGTATAATCTTGAAAGAATATCCCCACCCCTGATTGCATGAAAGAAGGAAAGACATTGATGAAGCAGCTGAAGATGTTTGTGCCGAAGAAGCTACCCTGAGAATTGCCCACAGAGATATCCAGGGACTGAGAGGATTGATGTCCACCAGCCCCATTGTGCTCTGAATAATCCAACCAGTGGGGAATTTACAACTGATTCTCATCAAGTTCAATTTTGTTCAGTCTCCTTGACATCTTGCTCAATCAAATACTGCCGTGATATCAGGGCCAGTAACTTTACACTGTGTTCATATTTTCTACCCATGTCAATAGACCAAGGTATATGTGTGGGAAGTAGTTCCTTCTCTCAGGGAATAGTGATGGTTGGGGCCAGACAGTTAGGGGAGGCTACATCACTGAAATGTTTGGGGGGTGCGAGTGGGTGTCAATGGGTTTTGACCCGTCAGAGAGTCGACAGCTACAAAAAAATGGGCATGAAAAAGAAATTGCGGCCGAGTGCAAATCAGCCCTGACTTACTGAATGGAAGAGCAGGTCTGAGGGGTTATGTAGCCTGGTTTTATTCCAGTATACTCCATAGTCCAGTCACTTTGTGACCTCTTCTATTTCCTGTGTTACTGACTTCAAGTAGCTGAATAGATTGATCCTGTTGCTGTGCAACTGGATACTGGTGCTGCATGATCTGGTTACAGTTTTATAGGCCCTAGGGGCTTATTGGCCTCCTCCTGAAATTGTATATCAGGCTCCAGGGGCTAAAAGCCTCATTCTGTTCTGCTGTAACTGAAATCCATATCGACTGAATCTACTGCCAATGGAGAAATTGAGCACAGCAGATGCTGGAGATCAGTGTCGAAAAGTGTGGCACTGGAAATCACGGCAGGTCAGGCAGCATCAGAACAGGAGAATCGATGTTTTGGATGTTCCTGATTAAAGGTTTATGTCCGAAACATAGATTCTTCTGCCCATCGAATATGCCTGACCCGCTGTGCTTATCCAACACCACATGTTTTAAAATCTACTGCCCCTCACAACTCAATCTTCCTGGTCACATCATCCACTTACTTGAAGAGAATTGTCAGGCACAATCTTCCTTGCACAAAGCCACACTTACTATTCCTAATCAAAGCCTGTCTTTCTAAATCCATGTACATTTTATCCCTCAGAACCTTCTCAAGTAACTTACCTACCACGGATGTTAAACCTACTGATCTGTAGTTCCAAGGCTTTTATTTGTTCAGTTCTTCTTGAATAAGGGCACAACAATTGCGATCCTCCAGTCTTCGGGACATTACCTGTGGTTACTGATGATAAACATTAAAAGCCAGGGTCCCCGTAAATTCTTCTGGAGCCCCTTGAGGTGTTCTTGGATATATCGGGTAAGGACCATGAGATTTATCCACTTTCAAACATTCTAGTACGTCCAAAATCTCCTCAACTATGATATAGATTGGCTCTAAGATATCACCACTAACTTCCTCTAGTTTTCAAGTCAACATGTCTTTCTCCACAGTAAACAGAGAGTAGAAATATTCGTTGAGGACTTCACCCATCACTTATAGTTCCACACTTACTTGTCCACATTGGTCTTCGAGGGGTCCTATTTTCAATCCTGTTTTGATTTTTTAAAAATATATTTAAAGTACCTTTTTGGATTCATCCTAATCTTCTCAGCCAAGGCACTTTCTTGCTCTCTTTTCACCCTACTGATTTCCTTCTGCAGTAAACTCCATATTATCTTATATACCTCCAGGAATTCCCTTGTTCCCAGCTGCCTGGAGCTGAGCCACGCCCCAAGTACGAACATGAACCTGTGGACCAGTTTTGTCCTTCTCCATAACTATTTGAAAATTAATAGAACTACAGTTAATGGTCACAAAGTGCTCCCCCACTGTTAACTCAATCACCTGTCCTGCCCTATTTCCTAAGAAAATTTCGTGTTTTTCCCCTTCCCGAGTAGAATTCTCTGTATATTGCTTGAGGAAACTTTCCTGAAGCTTTTATCAGATTCTATCTCATCAAATCCCTTAACGCTCTGGCCATTCCAGTCTGTATTCGAAAAAATAAAAGCCCCTATTATGAAAACCCTATTGCTCTTGCAGGTTTCCCCTCTCTCCCTGCATATTTATTACTCTCATTCCTGTTGACTATTTGGGGGCCTATAGCACATCCCCAATCACCTCACGAACATTTTCCTATTTCTTAACTCCACCCACAAAGCCTCACTGGGTGATTCATCAGTTATTTTATCTCTGATTACTGCTGTGGTACTCCCCTTAATCAGAAATGCAACTCCACTCCCTTCCTTCCAACATCTCTGTCTCACCTAAAGCAACTGTACCTTGGCACATTAAGCTGTCAGTCCTATCCATCACTTAGCCATGTTTGTGTAATGGCTATAATATACCAGTCCCACCTACATTTCCACGCCCTGTGTTCATTGGCCTTACCTGTATTGAAATAGTGCAATTTAATCCAAAAGGCATTTCTCTCTGTCATTTTCCAGCCTAAATTTACTATTTCTGATGACTCTATCTCCTTCCAGCCTCGCACTTGTCTCCCTGCTCTTGAGGATACCACCCCCTGCCGATCTAGTTTAAACCAACCCTCGTAACACTGGCATAACTGGCAGCCAAGATATTGGTGTCCCTTCCAGTGCATGTCTCGGACGGTAATCTCCCTCTAAGGAGATGACCACTGTCAAGGTTTTTTTTAAAATGTTTCTCCGAGGTCTCTGTAATCTCACTCCAGAACCTCGGCCCTATTTCAACGGGTATCATTTGTGCCAACGTGCATAATGATTTCTGGATGCTCACCCAACCCCTTGAGAATGTTCAGCAGCCACTTGTCGACATCCTGGACCCGAGTAGCGGGGAGGTAATCCACCATCCTGGATTCCCGTTTGTGGCCACAGAATCTCCGAATGTCCCTCTAACAATCGACCCTCCTATCTTTAACGACCTGTTTACCTTTACCCTTTCCCTCTGTGCCCCTGAGCCAGTGGCAATACCACCAGCCTGACTATTGCTGCTTTCACCTAAACGGGCATCACCCCCAACAATCCAAAATGGTCTACATGTTATGGAAAGGAATAGCCACAGGCTATTTCTGCACTCTCTGCCTACTCCCTTTGCCATTCCTGGTGGTCGCACAGCTACTCTCTACCTGGAATATGACGGAATCAAGGAACGCCTCTTGGATTAAATTGCGTTTATTTAAATACAACAGGACTGACAGGTAAAGCTCATGAACCGAGGGCGATGAACGTTGACTGGAATATTGCAGTCATTAAAGAAACATAACTAGGGCTGTGTCTTGGGTGTGGCCACCACACTAAAGCACTTATCTATGAAGTTCTGAGTATCTCAGATGACCCTGAGTGCATCCTAAATAACCTTCAGCCCAACAAGTCCGCACCGAGCCTCCAAAGAGCAGCCCACCCAGACCCACTCCCCTACACTACAGGCAAATTAGCACGACCAATTCACCTAACCTGCACATCTTTGAACTGTGGGAGGAAACCGCATCATCCAGAGGAAGGCCATGCAGACACGGGCAGAATGTACAAACTCCACACAGACAATTGCCCGAGCCAGGATTTGAACCCTGGTCCCTGGCACTTTGAGGCAGCAGTGCTAACCACTGAGCCACCGTGCCGCCTAGCTCCAGCTCCCTAACACGGTCTCCCAGGAGCTGAAGCTGGGTGCACAGTCCACACGAATAGTCATCAGGGACAGTGAAAATCTCCGTGAGCTCCGACATGAAACAAGAGGATCGTGTGACTGCCCTAACTGCCATCTCGACGGCTAGAACAATAAAGTTAAAAGGACTTTATTTCAGTTTCCCTGTACATTTTGCTGAGCTGGAGCTGTCTGAAGCCTCTCGTGTCAAAGCCTTACTGCTTACTCTGCAACAACGGCATGTCTCTCTCCCCCTCCATATATAGTTTTGGCCAGGAAGGAAGGAGACACGACAGTGATGCAGTGTTTAGGTCTTCAAGACTCCTTGACACCTGGCCACTGACTACCAGGTCCCCAGTGCACGTCTCTGATTGGCCTTGGAGGGTGTCTTGCTGAGATCTTCCTTCTGGAAGTGGTGACTGTGTCAATGCAAATCCTCACCCCGACAGGCAATCTGTGTTGTCGCAGCCCTCTCGTGCTTTCTGTCTATTAGTATCGGTTTATGAATTCCTTGAATCCCTCGAGAGAGGTGATGTTCTTGTGAATGCAGGGCTATTGGAAAAGATGACCATTAGACATAGGGACAACAAAATGTCTGTCCTCTAAATGAGTCTGTGTTTCCTTCGATTCGGTTATGTTTATTTTGTTAATCCCCATTCCACTTTTCTGCAATTTCCTCGTAACACTTGTATAAAAATCTGTCTGTCTCAGCCTTGAAGATATTTAATGATCCAGCCTCAACAGCCCTCCAAATTTTCTACAATTGTTTCCCTCTCACTGATGTGAGACTTGGTGGTCTTTAATCTGGTGATTTGCCCACTCTATCTTGCATAAACTTCCAATTCTTCCTCAGCTCCTGTATCAATTTGCTCAAGAGTCAGATGGTCACTCTCCCTGAATCCAGTAACAGCTTCTCCAAACTCAAGATCGATTCGGAGGATGTATTTAACATATTCTCTGTCTCTGTGGACAGACTGTCCCCTTAGTCCCTAACACTCCCATTCTTTCCCACGTTAGCGTAATCCCCTTAATACACCAAAAATATGACTTTGGATTCTTGCTAATCGTACCCGCTAATGTTTTATCATCCCTCCTCCTGCTCTTCCGCTGACTTTTTAAGTTTAGCCCTCCACTTTCTGTATTCTTTTAGGGCATTCATTGACCTACTCACTTGGAACCTGCTTTAAGCGTCTCTTTCCTTTTTCATCCTGTTCGGGATTTGTGTCGACATCTGAGGTTTTCTGGGCTTGTTTTCCTAAATTTTAACTTCGGTGTAACATGCTGGGCCGAGACTGTCATCAATTCAATTTTAATCAAATGACCCACCAACCCCCGCCCCAACTTGTTCTGGTATAGTTTCACCCAGAAGCAACTGCACTTTGGCAGGATTCTGTCATTTTTTTCATAAAATCTGTCTACCCAATCCAAAAAGCTTTTATGATTCAAACATTTTGGGGTCTTTTCCTTAGCCAAGTCAAAATGTGTGATATCACAATCACTGGTCCTATAATGCTCTCCCACTTCTGCCTGGAATACCTGACTGGCTTCGTTCCCCACGTGAGGCCCAGCACTGCACTGCCCATTGTTGTATCTGCTCTATGTTGATATAAGAATTTCTCTGGAATAAATTTCAAAGCACCTGCTCCCTCTTAAGAAATTATCACTACCATAATGAATATTTGGAATTGAAATGCCTGAATATAAAGATCCTTTTAATGTTTTTACACACCTCAATAACTTGATTATATACCTGCTCCCGTACTTTCCTTTATCTGGGGTTCTACAATATATCCCAAGCAGTGTTTCTGTCATGGTTTTGACACTGAGCTTTAACCACCAAACAGCATTAGATGATCCTTTCAAGATATCGTCCCTTCTTAAGCCAGTAACTAAATCCATAATTTATAAGCCAACACCACCTCCTCTTTTACCCTCTCTCCTGCCCTGACTATAGTTCTGTTACCACAGAATATTGAGTTGTCAGCCATGACCTCCCTCGAACACATCTCTGTAATGGTAAAAATGACACGCTTCCACATGTCATCTCGTTTCCTTGTCATATCTGTCTGTCTGATAATATTCCCAGCATTAAGGTAAAGCAGATCCAACCTGGAATATATTACCTGGAATACTCTGCATCTCGGAGTTCTTCAGTCATTCACTGTTGGTTATCAAGCTGCCTAATTCATGAACCAAAACTGTAAATCTGGGACTGAATGAATATTTGTTGAGTTGTAATTTCGTTTTTAGTAAAAGTGTTCATCGAATGCAGCTTTTCAGAACTGAACAGTCAGCTCTAACGACAACGGGTTTCCGCTGATTAATTGCCTGCTCAGTGTGCAGAGAGGACAGCCCTCAGTAATGGAGAACGTGAGGACTGCAGATCCTGGTGATCAGAGTCGAAAAGTGTGGCGCTTGCAAAGCACAACTATTCAGGCATCATCTGAGGAGCAGCAGAGTCAAAGTTTTGGCACCCCCCCCACCCTCATGAGAAAGGCATTTCTGCCTTCCCATGTTTGCCATTCCATAATACACAGGATATTGGGAACCATACTTGGTCAGGAAGGCAGCACTGTACAGAGACCTGAAATGGAAAGCAGTCAATCAGTTGGTTAGACAGGGAGTAAACAAGTTGAGGTGAAATACAGACTGATTGAAGTACAAACATAAGGATAGATAAATCCCTCAGCCAGACGGGAAACACCCTAAGTTACGACAGGAAGAGAGGAAAGAGATTTCTGTGCTTTTGGCGATGGTCTTTGCGTCTTCACTCTCCATTTGAGAAGCGTCGGTTGATTGGCGTGTGGCAAATGTTAGTCCCTTGTCCAGGCAAGGGAACAGGGATTGTCCTGAGAATGACAAACCAGTCAGCCTTACATCAGTGTTGGGGAAAGTATTGGTGACGATTCTGAAAAATCAGAGTTTGATTAGAAACAGTCAGCATGACTTTGTGAGGGGCAGGTCATAACTCACAACTCTTATTGGATTCTTTGAGGATGGGGAATAAACGCACTGAAGAAGGTAGAGCAGTGAATGCGGAGTGCATGGATTTTAACAAGGTGTTTGATAAGCTTCCCCGAGGTAGTTTCATTCAGAAAGTAAGGAGGCATGACATACAGGGAGTCGTATCCGTCTGGATAGAGAATTGGCTAGCCCATAGAAGACAGAGGGTGGTGGTAAATGGGAAGTCTTCAGTGTGGAATTAGGTGTGCAGTGGTGTTACGTAAGGATCGGTTCTGGGACCTCTGCTATTTGTGATTTTAATAAATTACGTGGATGACGAAGTGGAAGGGTAGGTTAGTAAGTTTCATGATGTAACAACAGTTGGTGGAATTATGGATAGTGTAGAGGGTTGTTGTAGTTTGCAACAGGACATTGACAGGATGCAGGACTCAACTGCTTAGTGGCATATGGTGTTCAATATGGGAAAGTGGGATGCGATTCATTTTGGAAGGTCGAAGTTGAATGCAGAATACAGGGTTAGAGGCAGGATTCTTACATTGTGGAAGAACGGGGGATCAAATGGGCCATAGCGTAGCTCCCACAATGTTTCTACACAGGTTCATAAGGTGATTAAGAAGGTGTTTGATGTGTTCAATAGCCGAGGGATTGAGTTTAAGAGCTGGAAGGTTATGCGTTAACTATATGGAGCCCTGGTGAGACCACACGTAGAATATTGTGATCTATTCTGGTTGCCTCATTGTAGGAAAGATGTGGAAGCTTTGATGAGAGTGCTGAGGAAATTAATCAAGATGCTGCCTGGACTGGAGGGCATGTCTTGCAAAGAAAATTTGAGGGAGCTGTGGTGTTTTCCTCATTGGAACGAAGAAGAATGGAACGTGACTTGACAGTGGTATACAAGATGATGAGAGGCATAGATAGAGTGGATAGCCAGAGACTCTCTCCCAGGGTGGAAATGGCTACCTCGAGGGGTTATGATTTTAAGGTAATTGGAGGAAGGTTTAGGGGAGATGTCAGAGGTAGGTTCTTTACACAGAGAGTGGTGGGTCTGTGCAATGAACAGCCAACAGTTGTAGTAAAATGAGCTATATTAGGGATATTTAATTGGATAGGCACATGAATGATAGTATAATGAAAGGTTTGTAGGTTAGTATGATCTTAGAGTACATAGAACATAGAACATAGAAATGTACAGCGTAGTACAGGCCCTTCAGCCCTCGATGTTGCACCGACCGAAGCCTACCTAACCTACACTAGCCCAATAACCTCTATATGCTTATCCAATGCCCACTTGAATGACCATAAAGAGGAAGAGTCCACCAGTGATACTGGCAGGGCACTCCATGAACTCACAACCCGCTGAGTAAAGAATCAACCCCTAACATCTGTCCTATACCTACCACCCCTTAATTTAAAGCTGTGTCCCCTAGTAACAGCTGACTCCATACACGGAAAAAGGTTCTCACTGTCAACCCTATCTAAACCCCTAATCATCTTGTACATTTCTATCAAGTCTCCCCTAAACCTTATTTTCTCCAATGAGAACAGACCCAAGTGCCTCAGCCTTTCCTCATACGATCTTCCTACCATGCCAGGCAACATCCTGGTAAACCTCCTCTGCACCCGTTCCAGTGCCTCCACATCCTTCCTATAGTATGGCGACCAAAACTGTACACAATACTCCACATAAGGCCGCACCAGAGTCTTATACAACTGCAACATGACCTCAGGACTCCGGAACTCAATTCCTCTACCAATAAAGCCCAGTACGCCATATGCCTTCTTCACAACACTATTTACCTGGGTGGCAACTTTCAGAGATCTGTGTACATGGACACCAAGATCTCTCTGATCATCCACACTACCAAGTAGCCGACCATTAGCCCAGTAATCCATCTTCTTGTTACTCCTACCAAAGTGAATGACTTCACACTTACCTACATTGAACTCCATTTGCCACCTTTCTGCCCAGCTCTGCAACTTATCTATATCCCGCTGTAACCTGCCACATCCTTCTTCACTGTCCACCACTCCACCCAAATTCGTATCATCCGCAAACTTGCTCACCCAACCTTCAAGCCCCTCCTCCAGGTCATTTATAAAATTGACAAACAGCAATAGTCCCAAAACAGATCCTTTTCGAACACCGCTAGTAACTGCACTCCAAGATGAACCTTAACCATCAACTACTACCCTCTGTCTCCTTCCAGCCAGACAATTCCTAATCCAAACCTCTAATGCACCCTCAATGCCATACCTCCGTAATTTTTGCAGTAGCTTACCATGGGGTACCTTATCGAACGCCTTGCTAAAATCCATATACACCACATCTACTCCTTTTCCCTCGTCCACCTCCTTAGTCACCTTCTCAAATAACTCAATAAGGTTTGTGAGGCACGACCTGCCCTTCACAAAACCATGCTGACTAACCTTGATCACATTATTCCTATCCAGATGTTCATAAATCCTATCCCTTACAATTCTCTCTAAGACTTTGCCCACAACAGAAGTGAGACTCACTGGCCTATAGTTACTAGGGCTGTCCCTACTCCCCTTCTTGAACAAGGGGACCACATTCGCTATCCTCCAGTCTTCTGGCACTGTTCCTGTAGACAACGACGACATATAAATCAAGGCCAATGTCTCCGCTATCTCCTCCCTAGCTTCCCAGAGGATCCTAGGATAAATGCCATCAGGCCCAGGGGACTTATCTATTTTCACCCTTTCCAGTATTCCCCGGAGCTCTTCCCTACATACCTCAAAGCCATCCATTCGAATCACTTGTGACTCAATATTCACATCAACAACAACGTCCTGTTCCTGAGTGAATACTGACGAAAAGTATTGATTTAGTGTCTCTCCAATCTCCTCTGCCTCCACGCACAACATCCCACTACTATCCTTGACTGGACCGATACCTACCCTAGTCATCCTTTTATTCCTGACATACCTATAGAAAGCCTTAGGGTTTTCCATAATGCTACCAACCAAGGACTTTTCATGTCCCCTTCTCGCTGGGGGAAGCTGTGGGTGGGAGATCTCCTGAGGTGATGAGGTTCTGTATGGTCTGGGAGATGATGTTTTGGTGATGGGGGTGGGGTCATGGTCGAGGGGGCAGTAGGAAGAGGTGTCCTCGAGTTGGTGTTTGGCTTCAGCGGTGTAGAGGTCAGTGCGCCAGACTACCACAGCGCCCCCTTTATCCGCTGGCTTGATGGATAAAAAGTCAAGGGCCAAAAGGCCTGGACAGTGCTGCACTATTCTATGTTTCCAGTTTCAGCCGGCTTGTGGATTCCCCTTAAATTGTTGAATGTGTGAGGGAGTGATATGTATGAGATCAGGAAGCTTTGGAGGGGTGTAAGGCCAAAGCCTCCAGTTGTGGTGTGCATTGTTACAGGCACCTGAAAGCCAGTATAATATGTGTGGTTACTTAGACCAGACAGTATCCACCAAGTTCAGTTATTAATGTGAATTTGGATTGCCGTTTGCTGCTGGTTACTTCACATCAGTTCGACTGTGTGATCCATGTAGTAACTCTGATCATTCACAGAGATGTACAATTTTATTTTAATACTGGAGAATGTGAAGGTGACATTTAGTAGATATGGCTTTAGAGACACAAGGCACTGCAATACAATGTCAACTTGTTTACGTCTTCACCCATGCCTGGTCCGGGGTGCAGATATATGGAGTCTGGGAGGCAGGTCAGGTTTCATCACTATGGGTAACTTGTATGGTGTGATTCTGGCTCTCAATGTCAACACGTCTGCTCGCTGGGCCAGGCTGTGACTGAAGATGAATTTCAAAACCTGGTTGCTGTCAGCCATTAGAATTTAACCTGGACAATATTTGTACCGACACTGAGACCAGTTATAGTCTGTTGGCGGGTTATCCACCTACCCAAGGAAGGTTCCAACTTATTTGTTTTGAAGTGATGTTTGCCTGACTGACCTGAAGCAGGTTAGAAGCTCCATGCACAAATTTTGGAACAGGCCACTGAGTCTCTCTGTATCACAGGCAGCTGTGAGGTCCATTAACACTGTAAATTATTTCAGCTAAATTGGAAGCAAGTTTCTGCGTAGCTCATTGCAAGATGTTGAGTTTACTGACACCGAACAATAATCGGATATTTGCTATAGTTCATGAATTGGGCAACAAGAAGATGATGTAAAAACAATAACTGCAGATGCTGGAAACCAGATTCTGGATTAGTGTTGCTGGAAGAGCAAAGCAGTTCAGGCAGCATCCAACGAGCAGCGAAATCGACGTTTCGGGCAAAAGCCCTTCATCAGGAATAAAGGCAGAGAGCCTGAAGCGTGGAGAGATAAGCTAGAGGAGGGTGGGAGTGGGGAGACACCGGCACCAATCAACCACACTGCCCCGTGGCCCAACATTTCAACTCCCCCTCCCACTCTGCCGAGGACATGGACGTCCTGGGCCTCCTTCACCGCCACTCCCTCACCACCTGACGCCTGGAGGAAGACTGCCTCATCTTCCGCCTCGGAAGACTTCAACCCCACGGCATCAATGTGGGCTTCGACAGTTTCCTCATTTCCTCTACCCCCACCTCACTCTAGTTCCAAACTTCCAGCTCAGCACTGTCCCCATGACTTGTCTGGCCTTGTCCTACCTGCCTGTCTCCTTTTCCACCTGTCCACTTCACTCTCTCCTCCCTGACCTATCACCTTCATCCCCTCCCCCACTCTCCCATTGTACTCTATGCTACTTTCTCCCCACTCCCACCCTCCTCTAGCTTATCTCTCCACGCTTCAGGCTCTCTGCCTTTATTCCTGATGAAGGACTTTTGCCCGAAACGTCGATTTCGCTGCTCGTTGGATGCTGCCTGAACTGCTGTGCTCTTCCAGCACCACTAATCCAGAACAATAAAATGAGAACGATAATCCTTCAACTGGACTATAATCTCTTAAATCAATTATGGTGATTCTATATTTATGGAACTAAAATATAACTCCTGTCAAGATTTTCTTACACAGATATAAAGCAGGTACATTTTATTTTATCGAAGAAACAACATAACTCTTGTGGTAAGAGAATTAGATATTCAATGTCAGGACTCAAAGCAATGTTTTGCCACTCCAACATTTAAAGTGGTTGGTTTTTGGATAATTCGATGTTCAGAGTGAGCAGAAGATTGAACATACAAATAGAATTAGCGTTCTTAAACATTTATATATAATCAATCAGTTTAATTTCTCACTGAAATGTACGATCTTCAGCTATTTGCCAGCAATTTAAAATGACAATAATTCAACATGAACTGTGAATATTAAACTAAATAAATTATTTGTGTCATCAAATATCAGTGAACAATAATTTGAAAACTTCCAATTTTTAGAATGAATGGTATTTAATATGAAATGTGGATAGTGAAAAAAAAAACAACAAACATAATATCGTGTCAGCGAAATGTCAAAGCTTTCCAAAGGGCTTTGTGCCAAAGCAATGATATATTTGTTTTAGTAATTGAAATACAACATGTAAAATATTCATGTTCTGAGTAACAATTAGACTTCATAATGAAGCTGACCTTGCAATAATTTTAAATACTTATGCTGCACCAAATAATCAGATATTTTCGAGCATTTACAATGTGAAATAATTGGATACTGACTTTTCTTCACAGCTGACACTTGATAGAGTACAAAACTTTAAAGTACAGGAGGAAGTCATTGGCATTATGCATGGATCAGCTCCAAAAATGTCTCCCAGCACCTCCCATATGCCAGCCCTCTCTCTGTTGCCCGTTAAATTAATAATTTCCAAATATATATCCAGTTCTCTTTTGAATCTTCATTCACAACTTTCCCAGTCAGTCAAGTCCAATTTGTAACAACTCTCTAAATAAAAACACTTTTCCTTATTTCACTCCTCGCACTTTTGCATATAACCTTGAAATTAGAATTCTTTGGTGCTATAATGCCAACTAATAAAGTACTATTTTTCACTCTGACAGTTTATTCATACTTTTGCGCACCGCAATAAACTCATATCTTTGTCTGTTCTGCTCCAGGAACAATAAGCCTTGCAAGAACTATAACAAACACTACAACGGAAAACAAGCAGAATACTAGTCACCAGGATATATGAACATCAACTAGCCAGAAAATACAGGATCCCAATACTAATTTCTTACGTACTGATGAGGAAATACGCCACTTTGACTAGGTCTGTATATTCATTCTAGGACAGGCGAAACAGACACAAGCACAAGAATTCCTAGAAACATGGCATTTCAACCGGAACTCCACCAATAAACACATCAATTTTGATGTCATCTCCCACCCTCTGACGAATAGGGCCGGAAATGACATCATGGACAGAGGAATTTACATGACCAACGCAAGGAAACCGAAACACTTCAATAGAAAGTGGCAGATAACACCAGCACTTCACTGGAGGTTCTCTCACTGAGTACAGTCAATGGAACAAACCAGGAACTGCCATTAGCTATTGCTTCAGAATATATCAGTGTTCATGGCTGCCACCACATAGAATCATTGAATGAAAATGCGAGCCTGCATCACCAAGTGTATATTCAAAGGCATTTTGAAACATTTGTGAGATTATCTGCTCAATCACCCGCTGAGGGAATGCACTGCAGCCACATGTCACCAGGGGCAGAACGGTGGCTCAGTGGTTAGAACTCCTGCCTTCGAGCGCGGGGACCCAGGATTGATTCCAGCTTCGGGTGACTGCCTGTATGGATTTTGCACATTCTCCCCATGTCTGCGTGGTTTCCTCTAGGTACTCCGGTTTCCTCCCACAATCCAAAGATGTGCAGGTTAGGTGAATTGGCCGTGCTTAATTGTCCATTGTGTTCAGGGATGTGTAGGTCAGGGGTAAATGTAGGAGGAACGTGTTTGTGTGAGCTATTCTTTGGAGGGTCAGTGTGGATGTGTTGGACCAAAGAGCCTATTTCCACACTGTAGGAATTTTATATTCTATGTCTGTGCCACCCTCCCAGTTCAAAACAGACTCACAAATCCTCTCTCAATCCCCTGCCTTTCACTTTAAGTATGTATCCCTTTGTTTTTGACCCTTCGAGTCAGGGAAACAGCTGCTGTCTGCTCATCATCTCCTTTCCCCTTCTGCTTTTGTACACCCGTACCAGGTTTCCTCCTCAACCTTATCTGCTGCAATGAAAAACGGAGCAAATTTAGCCCTTGCAATTCACAGTTTGAGTACTCATTTGTCTTGATAAATGTGAGACGATGCAAATCTGAATTAACAGTGTTAAACTTCATCGGATATCGTCCTGTAGCCTAACCCTTTCCACTTCACTGTGAACCACCCAGCTAATCTTTGTGTCATCCCCAACATTAGTTATCATTCCACTGCCCCCATCTTCCACATTCTCACCATCATCATTTATGAATATCACAAACAAACCTTGATTTCCTTCCTGTTCTCCAGATGTTATTCAAAGAAGAGGAATTAAGAATTCCAGTCTCTTGCTATTCTTATTTTGGGGAATTTACATAGTGATGTAGTTAACACCTATTATGAGGGAACTGCTAATAGCATTTTCGACACAGAATTGAATTCACCTTTTTGACTCTGCCCCTTAGCATGTCTTATTCATAAAGCGTGTACCTAATTTAAGATGAACTAGGGTTTGGCCCCTTGCACTGGAACATAAGCCATTTGTGTGGCACTGTTCTTTGTATCAATAGTCAGAGCTGAAGAAGTTTTTCATCTGCAGGATGGATACTGAGTCAATGCTTGAATCAGTGAATGTGATGAGGATAACTATTCAATTAAATTCTACGTTGTGGGCAAACTGCAGGAGATCATATCATGTTCTCATGTCTATCTTGAATTGGAAGCAAATACATATTGTTTAAAAATTCAAAAATGTTGGGATACCATACTAGGGGGAAAAAATTTAATCCGCAATTGATGGAGATGCAAAAATACAGAGTGAATGTGCAATCTGATCAAGAATCAAGTATAGAAAATGAAGTACATCAAATCTTAATTTTCAATGGAACCAGATCCCAATTTTCCTGAATAGTGATATTTTTCACCCAACCTCACATTTGCTAAAGCAAGTTTTTCCCAGTCACTAAAACTTCATTAGCCATTCTTCTTCGGCCTTCTTACTCTTTTCTTACACTCCTACTTCCCTTGCACCTCCCCATCTGCAGCTACATACTCTTCCATTGATGATTTCTCTTCACATCTTTCTTCTCCCACTCCCACTGTAAGTTACACCAGTTCCCAAGTTACTCCCACTTCCACTGGCCCTTCCTTTCCCTGTTTGCTTTCCAACAGGGGTGATGGGAACTGCTAGCTTCTGTGCTGCTATTGTTCATCAGTGAATGATGAGATTGGGATGATCAATGTCCAATAGGAACAGACAATAGTGTGTGTCTGTCACCGTCCAATGCACCGTAAACATGATGGTTCTGTTCCCTATACAGAGTGGAACTTTATTTCTGTCTCTGTGTCACACGCTTAACCAAACCAGCCTCATCACAAATAGGACAAACCTCTCCTCAGAATCAGACGACCATGCATCAGTTTTTCCTTAAACGTTGTGAGGACAGTGACCACATTGATCAAATAAGCTGTGTTCTATTATTTTGCTCTTTACCATTTTAACTGATTTTCCAATGCCATTAGAGGTGAGACCAGAGTAACTTGCCTCGCAACTAAGTAATATTTGACTCATGTAGCATCATTAACCCTCAGAACACTGTGGTGAACGGGAATCAGAGGAAATTCTGTGCTGGTAATTTCCTCAATGAAAAATGAAACCTTCCCTAGAGCTATTGGGAATGACAAATAAACTCTGCCTTTGCTACTGCAATCCAAAACCATGGATGGATTTGTCTTATTAATAACATCATTTGTTTTCACAGTTTGGTCTAAAGTCTCAGAAAAGTAAGACCTTGCTGGTTGAGTTTCACCCCCATGAAATCAGAGAATTCCAATAAGATAACGATAATTTTCAATTACTTTCGGTTGACTGATCGTGCGATGTCAGTGCCACTGAGATCAATATTTTCTCTGTCCAACAGCATCTCATCAAATTTACTCAAGGTTGCACCATTCCACAATTTTACATCATTCTCCAGCTCATTCGCCGTGCTCGCCGGCTATACGAGGACTACAAGATGGAATAACTTAGAGATGCCTATGAGCTTCTGGAACCTGTCACCCCACCCATGCCTTGCGCTCTGAGCCCATCCCCTCCCCCAAGCCCACCTCCTGTCGTGTATTCACCATTCCTCCTAAACTGCCACTCTGTAATGCTGAATGTTCCGTACTCAGCAAAGTTCTCAGCTTTATCCTTCTGCGCCCCCTTTAATGAATTGCAGGAACGACATAATATTGAACTCCTCTTCCACTGTCTTCTCCTCGGTGTCCAGTTGTTTGGGCAAGAGTCCACTCTCCATCCCAAAGACCCTTCCCCCAGCTCCAACACTCTCCCTCCACCTGGACCCATTCCTCTGGTGTTTACTTTGACTCAATCTGTTCTTTGAGAACTTTCAATGTGACACTGGTTGTTTTAATTTCTCTGCATCCTCCTCACCCTATCCCACGTATCACTGGTCACCTATCACCCTCTGAACAGTCTATAAGCTGTATGCTTCGATCCACCCCTGACTGTGTTATTCAGCCTGTGTCGATAAGGGTGGTGCTGCTGTAGTCTGGTGAACTCACCTCTCCATTTCAGAGGCTGAGTGCCAGCTCTCGGATACTTCCACATATCACCTGCTCCTCCATAACCCTGCCATGGCATATCAGGCCATTTTATTAACTAAACTTGACAACATTTCATCTGGAGATTCCCACCCACTCGCCCCCACCTAGCAGTGTTCCAGGACATTTCCACGCACGCTGGAAGAATAACACCCCATTTTCCATGCACGGCACCTGCAGCAATTCAGACTCAAAATAATGTTCAATAATTTTCGGGACTGGACTCCTCAAAGCCCCCTACCCATACCCCAGGCCTCGTACTCACCCCCTATTGTTAGCTATTAACAGTCTCCATTTACAGCTATTCAGCATCTTCTGTATATTAATCAACATTTTCAGGGCTAACATCCGTTCTGAGGAAGTGCCACTTAACTAGAAATGTTAATTCTGATTTCTCTGCACAGACGCAGTTAGACTCGTAACGTCAGCTTTTTTCTCTCGTTACGGATGCTGCCAGACCTGCTGAGATTTTCAAGCATTTTCTCTTTTGGTTACAAATTACTGGAGATTCAACTCAGATAGCAGCTTTGCTTATATCGTTCAGATCAGTCAATTTGTCACGGTTCAGAAAAAAAAGAAAAAATCGATAGAGGGTAGCTCAGCAGGTCTGGCACTCTCTGAGCAGAGATACGCAGAATTAACCTTTGATTCCAATATGACTTTTTCAGAACAGGGTTACATCATATTCGATATGTTCACTTTGTTTATCTCTGCGGATACTTCCTCATCTGTGGCGCTTCTTCACCATTTTTTAATTTGTTTTTCATGTTTCTGTATCACTATATTTCATGTTTTTTGACAGGGCTACATGCTGAATTTGGTTATATGTGGACAATGTAGTCCTTTCCTGTTCCTGTTATAGTTGGTGTGTCTGTGACACCTGTGTTACAGCCGAAATCTGTTGCTTCTTTAAGATTCAAAGGAAAAAAGAATATTTTTCTGATTATCCTGTAAATCTCAGGAACTCCACTTTGTTTGAAAAGACATTTTAGAGGCAGCAGAAATTTCATGAGATAACAGGAATAAATTATTGATGGTGGAGCACTCTGTGTCCTTCGTTGAACTCGTTTGTCTACCCCCTCCCAAAGGCTTTGGTTACATATCACAGAATTATTTACAGCAAAAGTGGGGGAAACTCAGCCCATTGTCTCTTCCAGTTTGGAACGACTATATCTCTACTGTTAGTCTCCTGCACTGTCCCCATAGCCCTCCACATTTTGTAATTAGTGTCTGCTTTTGTTTTTAAGTATCCTGCCGGATATGAACAATATGATCCAGCTCAAAGAAAAAAAAAGCAGAACTTAGAGGGCAAGCTCAGCTGGTCTGGCAATATCTGTGAAGAGAAATCAAAGTTAATGTTTCTGGTCCAGTGATCCTAATCGAACTGTATTCCCAATGATTAAGTGGTGTGTATATTAGATAAAGCTCACTTTATCACATTTAAAATGATCCTGTTCAGTTCACATTGTCATTCAGCATTGCATCTCTCAAATGTTGGCAGTTTCCTTGTTGTGCATTAGATTTAATTCTGTTTGGAAGAAAGAGTGATGATGACAGGGGAATATCATTGTACCCCCCCCCCCCCCCCAAGCAGTCTCCACAGCCACTATCCCATTCCGTCCTATCTCCCAGCGAATGTCATGATCATTCGAACCTGACTCATTAATTCATAAGTCTTAATGAATAAGTTCATTGTAATTATCACTTTTGGTTTCGACTGAGGCCAAAATGCGTAAAAAAGTACGGTTTTACACAAATAAAACTGCATTTAGAAGTTTGTCAATTTGTATAAATAAATTACTGAAGCATATTCCCTAGTTGCCTTATTAGAGCAGTGAGAGGAACATTCAGAGAAGTCCACACTTCCTGTCTATGTTCAAGGCGACTGTGCCCAGTGACATTGAGTTGACTGGCGGTTGTTCCCGTGGAGGAAAGATCCGCACAGAAGCAAACATCCTGATTGTGTTTATTTTGGTGGGTGGAGGGATTTGGGGAGAGATGGTAACAGCATAATAAATGGACAACCGAGCAGAATCATCTAGCCTACGAAAAGATAACATTCATCTTTCTCCCTCACAACTGACATCACTAGAGCAATTGGTGATGGGAGATTTGACCAATAGCCAGCAATGTCGACATGTAGTCGAGTCCAGTTATATTGTGAACTGAATGTGCTGGATTAAAAGCTGGGACTGTTTGCTCAGTGACTGTGATTAATGTCAGTCTCCATGCAATGTAACTGTGTCACTGGAGGGTGTCCCTCTCCTATTGGTGAAGGGCTTCATTCAGTGTGCTATCCCAGTGTAGGAGCAGATGCATCAGCTCCAATAATAACAAAGATCAGCAGCTGCGTAGACAGAGAGAGGACAGATCTGAATCTGAGAATAGCGGACTGGAACATTACAACAATGGAGAGGAGGTTTTTCTTGAATCTTTTCAAGTGTGACTCCTCTTCAGAACAGAAAAGGATTGAAAAATGTGCTTTTAAATCCCTTGACCGCGGTAGAGGAGGGGTAACGGGAAACAAGATGATGTAGAGGAGCAATGCCACTGACAAATTGACTTTTATTTCTGGTAAAAGAGAATCAAATGTAAAATGAGTATTAATTAGATGTGAAGGGGGAAATGGGTTCGTTAATTAACTGCAAGACAAACGATTCACAAATAGGGCAAGTTCATTGGGAGACCAGGAGAAAGAATGTGTGAAGAATGGAGACCAGCCATAATGCGGTCAGGCTGTGCAAGTATGGAATTGAATAAAACTTCCATCAGGATAGAACGTTCCAAGGTCTAAAGTGAGGTGTTATTCGAGCTTGGGTTTTGCTTCATTGGAGCATTACAGCAACCCAGGACTAAAATGTTTGCATGTGAGTAAGGTAAGTTTTTGAAATGGGAAGCAATGAGAAGGTCAGGGTTATTCCCACAGACAGAGTGGGAGTGTTCCTCAATACAGTTTCTGTTTGGTCTCCCCAATATAAAGGAGACTGCATTGTGAGTAGCAATGACAAGAGACTGGATTGAAATAGTACAAATGAAATGCTGCTTCTTCTGGAATATGTGTATTGGGTTGTTAAGAAATAACAGATGTGTCCGCCATTTCTTCAAATGTCCAAATTTATTTTTTCTTATATTTAGACCACCTAGTTCCACAGCTTGGAGAGAGGAAGTACTATAGGTGCGGGAGGCCAGAGTTAATAAACTTGGATCTGGATAAACACAGCAGACCAGACAGAATCAGAGGAGCAGCAAAGGCAATATTTTGATCGTGGACCTTTCGTCAGGACGGGTGAGGAGGAGGGGAGCCCAGAAATGGAGGGATGGGATATGGAAGGGCGGAGGGTAGGTATGGTGGTGGTAGGTACATGCAGGTATGAGGTTACTGTGATTGGTCAATGAGAAGGATGGAGCAGATACAGGTGGGTCTGGTCAGGGAAAAGGGACATGGGATAAGGTGGCAGCCGGAGGGTTTTTGAATCGGCTTCAGTCAATATTGAGGCCATTGGGCTATCAGCTTCAAAGGTAAACTCTCAGGTGGTGTATCTCTGATAGTGGTCTGGCTCAGAATGGGCATGTTGCCGGGCTAGTGGGAGTGGGAATTAAAATGAATGGTAATTGGAAAGTCGTGTTGGTTGTTTCGTACAGAGCACGAATGCTCCACACAGAGCCTGATCCTGGCCCACCGAACTCATCTCCAAATCCCAACGTTGTCTCCTCTATGTTGTGGAGACCAAAGGGAGACTCAGGGACATAATCATGGAGCATCTGCTCTCTGCACGCTTTAACAAACTCAGCATTCCAATTACCATCCACTTCAATCACTCCCCTCCCCTTGCTCATCCAGCGACAGGCCTCCTCCACTGTCAGAGTGAGGTCAAACAGAAACTGGGGAACACAACTTGATATTTCAGCTGGAGACCTTACAGCTTAATATTGTCTTCACTGGCTTCAAAATCTCTCGACCAACAGCTTTACCCCATGTCCCCTTTCCCTGACCTCACCAAAGCTGTGCATCTTCCCATTCGCATATCTGTTGCACCCTTCCCACTGACCAATCACAATAATTCCCTGCCTGCATCCCCCTATGGCTATCCTACCTAGCCTTCCACCAGCCCCACGGCCCTCCCTCTATTTACTTCCCGGCTCCCCTTCCCCCACCCCAACCTTGATGAAGTCTTTCAGCCTGAAACGTTGACTTTCCTGTTCATAGGATGCTGTCGCACTTGCTGTGCTTTTTCAGCTTCATAGGTATTGGCTACATAGTTGCACGTTGAGACCTTCTCAGCAACAGATTTTATTGTGCTTTTTATACATTCCTTGTCTGTTTACTGACAAGCTTATCTCAACATTCTCACAACAGGATCTAGGAAACAGTCTTTTTGTCACTAATGCTCCTGTCTGCTTCGAACTGATTTTCTTTGTTTTAATCGTACTTTCATCACTGCTGTTCGCAATGGCATTGTAATTGTAACTCTTATTATGCTGTAGCTTAACCAAACTATTTCCAATATGCTTCACAACTTTTTTGTTCTTATGCTCCACACATCTATTCATAAACCCAAAGATCCAATAAGTCCTTCTCTTATTTCCTGTCTTCTGTGTCCCTCTCTCCTTAAACGGGGAGGTTACATTTACCAGTCCTCCCTCACTCCAAAGTTTCCTGAAAGATCACCTGCAATGCCTCCACAATCATCTTCAATATCTCTTTAGAACTACGTGCTGTTGCCCAACTGGTCTCGCTGATTGATTCAACTTCACCCACCCCAGCGCCTTCTCCTTGCTGAGGTCAGTATACACACCTCTATACCCTGACTGTCTTGATACACACACTCACACACACAGAGACACACACACACACGCACAGAGACACACATACACAGACACACACACTCTCTCAATCACAGGCACACATACAGACACACACACAGTCACACAGACACACTCACACAGACACACACTCACTCATACACACAGGCACGCACACTTGCACACACACACACTCACACATACAGACACACACACTCACACAGACACACACACACTCACTCACACACACAGACACACACACACTCACACAGACACACACAGACAGACACACACACTCACTCACACACACAGACACACACGCACTCACACGCACAGAGAAAAACAAACTTTCTCAAACTCAGAAACACACACAGACACGCACACACTCACACACACGCAGACACACACACATTCACACACACACTGACACACACTCTCTCTCTCACACACACACAGATCAATCATTGTTCGGCCATTCCATTTCAAATTATCCTGTTTCATTTACACTGTCACTTGCTATTCCTTGTTCCGAATATATCTGTTTCTTTCTCTACATTTGATTTTATTCTCTCTGTCAAGAAGACATTGGGGACAGGGGGGATGTCACTTTACAACTCATCAGTCTCCACAGTCACTGTCTTCTATTCCTTTCTGTTTCTTAGCCCATGAAAAATACATACTGTGTCTGACCCTTGAATCCCGATAAACATGTCTTTTTTTAGATTCCTACAGTATGGAAACAGGACCTTCGGCTCAACAAGTCCACATCGACCCTCCGAACTGTAACCCACCTAGATCCATTCCTCTACCCTCGATTCACCCCTGACACTGGGCAATTTAGCATGGCCAATTCACCTAACCTGCATATCTTTGGACTGTGGGAGGAAACCGTAGCACCCAGAGGAAACCCACGCAAACACGGCGACAATGTGCAAACGCCACACAGACAGTTGCCCAAGGCTGTTCAGTAAACAAAACATTTACTTTTGGGCTAAGGCTATAACAAACCTAAAAAAGAAACGGCATACAACTGTGCAATAAGATGTTTGCACCTTTGCAAGTAAATTATTGAATTACATTGTGTAAACAATAATTAACTGATAAAGGGTATAAGAGTATAATCCAGCAATAGCCGTAGCACTTCAAGAGAATAACATGCAATTACATTTAAACTTGAGGATTATGGACTAACATTTATTATGTCCGGAAAAAAGATGGTGATTTTGTGAGAAATTACATTTTCCCCATGATATGTAATTCCCAGTAGTTCACGTACCAGTGTGGAGACCCCATGTTGGTTGAGAGGGAGCGCCAGGCTCTGAATGAATTCTCACTGTCTCAATGTGCAGTTGGTGTGTGTCTCTGCACTGTTCATAAATCTATCAAAGCCTTAATGCCTTACTCCTGAAATAGTTCGCTATTCCCACCACCTCCTGTCCTCTATAGGAGTACAATAATGTCTTCTCGGAGATAGAAGGCGTTTCCTTGAGACTTCGCACGAACTTTTCACTTCTCACTTTTCCCTCTCACGTTCAGCAAACCAAGTTAAAGTGAATCATATGTACCACGAGCAAAGGAACCAAGAGGAACAACATAGAGCAGTCTATCTGAGTAGACTCTGCTTCACTCTTTGTTATGTTCGGGCATCAAAGACATCTTCCTATTTCTGTACACATGGTTCGATAGGTTGAATGGCTACCTTCTGGTCATCTGGAACCAGCGCAAGGACCTGACTTGGCGACTCCGGTTCCTGTTTAACATCTCGATGTGCTGACTACACTCCTTCACTCCTTGTGTAATAGGGACGAGGGTCTGAATGGGCTATCCCTATTCTTGTCCAATAGTTTCAATAGATCGAATGGCGTCCTTGTATTCTGTTGAAACCACGTTTAGCGCAGAAGTATATGCTCAGAAACGGCGATTCTCCTGCACCTTGGATGCTGCCTGAACTGCTGTGCTTTTACAGCGCTATACTCTCGAGTCGTCAGTCACTGAATGGTCTCCTTGGTTTCTGTGCACCAGGTTATCGGAGTAAATGAACTCCAAACGCTCCTGTCTTGCAGTTTTGAGGAACTGAATGGAACATAGGGACGTAGGGCTGAGGAGTAGGAGTGTGTCATTAGACACATTAAGCCTTCTCAACTAGGCAGTAAGATCGTGGCTGATCTGGATGTGTTCTCAGCCCCACTTCCATATCTGTAGTTCATTGTCCTTTACTGTCCAATATCTGACTGCCATTGCTTTGACTAAATGCAAACACACAGGCACCACAAACGTCTGGGGAAGAGCATTCCCACACAAACAAACTTTTGTGAAATTATCCTCTTCCGTGTTCAGACTGGGGTTGGACAGATCACTGTTTCATTTTCTAGTCCCGTTCCTCCATTGATCATGATAAATTTTAAATGTAACTCGGTTGGTGATATGACCAATGATATAAGTCTCAGACTAGGTCAGGTTCTTTGCTGGGGACAAGACATCTCGATATCTTACATTTGCAAAAATAATTCATCAAAGCTAAGATGGAAAAATAAATGGCAAAGAGTTTGGACAAATACGTAAATTAATATTTATCTTTGAACGCATACTGAGATGCAGTCTGTGCATACACACAGACACACACACTAAGACAAACACGGTGTCTCACACACGCAAGTGCACACAGACACACACATACACATACCTAAATACAAGCAGGAAAAAAATCTGCAAAATATCAGCTTGAAAGAGCTTTGTCCAAGCAATAGTTAAACTCAAGACAAAAGTAAAATAATGAAATGTTATTCTGCCTCTGAGGTTGTTCTGCTCACACAAGCAGGATTTATTCATGGAACAGTCGGATTTGCTGAATTACCTTTGATTTTAGGCAGTGGGGAGATGCCAATGATTCCTCAACAGTAATCCTACATGAATGATAAAGATGACTGAACGGTTTTCACCTCTCATACATTGCTGCGAGAAGGAACAAGGAAAGATAGGTAGCAATAAGCAGTGGCTTCTCCAGCATGTTGCATTTTCTCCATCTCGGAGCAGAAATATACAGTAATGTTATCTCAACACCAAACTGGACCACGCGAGGCCTCCTTGAACATTCTCGGAACTGTAGGACTATGTCCCTGTTCTCTGCTCCATGTAGGAGTTTTAATCAAGTTATGTTTGTATGTGTCCTCATATTTTTGTCCAATAAAATCATGTCTTCATAGTATTTGTTTTCTTATACTATGAAAAGAGTATATAACATATACATGTTGTTTTCTTAAATTTGAATCCTCAGTTCTAGACTCCCATACCAGAGAAAATGTCCATAGGCTATGCATCAGATAAACTCTCCTCAATATCTTATGTGGTTAAATACGAACGCCTCTCATTCTCAACCCTGAAGTGCTCTCGCCTTATAGAGGTTTAAAACATCATGAGGTGAAAGGAAATGGTGAAGATCCAAGAACATTTTCCTAGCTTAGGGCAGTCCACAATTAGAGCACATTGATTGAAGGTGAGGGGAGAAAGATTTACAAGGGACAGAAGTGGTAAGTTTTCACAGAGTGTATAGAATGAACTGTCAGAGGAAATGTTGGAGGCTGGGGCAGCTACAGCATTTAAAGCCATTTGAATGAAGCCGTATGAGTGAACACGAAGGTTTTATGGGATATGGGCCATGTGCTGGCAAATGGAACTTGATTAATTTAGGACACCTGGTCGGCATGGACATGGTGTACCGAAGGGTCTGTTTCCGGGCTGTGTGACAGAATAAGGCTTTCTTTCCAGGAGCAAGGGCAGTGAAACATATTCACAAAACCTTCTAAAGTGATTGAGTATATTTATTTTTCAGTTTATGGAATCATTACAGCCCACAATACATCAGATGTTGACTCAGAAATCCCCTGTACAGATGCAGTAAAATATCCTGATAGCCTTTTCATGCAGTAATCATTCCAAATACCTTCCTAATTACTTGCTGCATCTGCATACTAACCCTGTGTGATGTATGTACCCGGCTGAACAAATGCCTTTGTACAACTGAGTTTTGTGATCTCTCTTCTTTGAATTAGATTACTGTTGTTTTCCCCTTCTGCCACAGCACAAACTGCGGTAGCCCATGTTATCCTGTTTCTGCTGAAGGTTTGCACACGAACCTTCCCTGTCTGTATCACATTACAGACTCTCTACCTCCACTTGACATCTTATCGAATCTTAGTGGTGGAGCCAATTGATTTCCATCCAATCAGTTCCCACACGCAAATCATTGACAGATTCTAAATAGCTTTTGATGTTGCACTGATCTCTGAGGCACTTTACCAAGTTAAAGATTTCCAACCCGAAAATACACATTTCTCCCGACTATCTATTTCCTCACAGTTACCCAGGACTCCCCTGTTCCTGTGTAGCAATCTAGAAAGTAGGTGTGACCTCCTCTTGCGCTGCGTAATGTACTGAAATGGCTGAAGAGCTTCATCCTATTTCTTTATAATTAATTAGAGGTGCAGATCGATCCTGAATGGCTGAATGCGATCTTCCTCACCTTCTGTAACAGCATCGCGGGGTTGAGTGAGTGAACAATACATGAAGCAAGAGCAGCAGGTGGCCATTCAGCCTCTCGAGCCTGCTGTACAATTCAGAATGCTCATTGTTGATGTGATGGTAACTAAGCATCCCTTTCCTGTCTGTTCCCAATAAACATTGATTCTCTTGATCATCAAAGACTTATATAACTCTGCCTTGAGTGTTTTCATTAACCCAGTCTTCACTGCTCCTTGGGCATGAGAAGGCCACAGACCACACAATCCTATAGAGAAAGGAACATCCCTTTACCAGTCTGAAATAGGAATGCCCTTATTCTCAAAATGAGTTCCCCTCAAACCAATCATTATTCTTTTGACACAACGGTTAGGAACAGATATAGACCATTCAGCCCCTCAAACCTCCCTAAATTTCCATTAACCCTCAACAATCAAATACTGATCAGATTAACCTCCACTGAAGTTAAAGGAATTCCAGGTACAATATTTTCAAAAGATTTCAAGAAATTAGAACTGCGAACATTGATCAGTACAGCACAGAAAGGGCCCTTCAGCCCTCAATGGTGTGCTGACCTTTTATCCGACTCTAAGATTAAACTAAACTGCAGAGCCTTCATCCTATTATCATCTATGTGCTTATCCAAGAGTTACTTGAATGTCCCTCATGTAGCTAATTCTATGAGCACTGCTGGCAGTGCATTCCACAACTTGCCTCTTGACATCTCCCCAAAACCCTCCTCCAATCACATTTAAATTATGTTTTCCTCGTGTTAGCCATTTCTACCCCATGAAAAAGAATCTACTAATCCATTCTATCTGTGCCTCTCATCATCTTGCACACCTCTATCAAGTCACCGTTCATCCTTCTTTACTCTAATGAGAAAAGCTAAAGCTCCCTCCTTCTTCATAAGACATGTCCTACAGATCAGGCAACATTCTGGAAACTCCCGTCTGCACCCTCTCTAAAACTTCCACATCCTTCCTTTAATGGGGCGAACAGAACTCAACACAATATTCCAAGTGTGGTCTAACCAGGCCTCTATGCAGCTGCAGCATAACCTCGCAACTCTAAACTCAATCCCCCAGCTTATGAAAGCCAACATACCAAACACATTCTTACCTTGAGGGCTTTGGCAACTTTGAGGAATCTACAGACGTGGACCCCAACATCCCTTTGTTCCTCCACACTGCCAAGATGCCTACCTTTAACCCTGTAATCTGCATTCAAATTCAACCTTTGAAAGCTCTCTCCTGAATATGGGAAAATAGAGCAGAATCAGGCCACTTAGCCCATTGGATGTGCTGTGCCATTGGATTACAGCTGAACTGTTTCTCACCTACATTCTCCTGCCTTCGCCAAATGATCACTGATTCCCAAATTAATGAAAAGCTTATTCAACTCTATCTTAAAGAAACTGTGTGCAGGAGTGTGTGTGTTTGTTTGTGTGTCCATATCTGTATGGATATGTGTTGCGTGTTTAACGTGTCTGTGTATGTTTGTGTGTATCTCCGTGAGATGATGTCCTGCCGTTTTTTGGGGTAAATCCATTGAAATTGAGATCAACCCCTCACCACCACCACCACCCCCCCACACACACACACCTCTACGTCTGTCCCTGTTTAGTTTATAGTTATACAATGCCACCTTCTAATAGCCTCCCCATGCCTTTGCTCTAGTGTCAGTTTTTTCTTGTTTCTTTCAGAGGACATCAAATACTGTCAATCTTTCACATTGCATGGCTGTTTGGTTTTTCAAATAACGTCTTTGGAAGCACAGAGCAGTTTCGTCTGATACCTAACGATATCGTTCCTGAGATATTACCACCACCACTGTGTCCATTTCAGGATTTTCAATCTTTTCTCATTTATAATTTGTAGGAGTATATTATAAAACATGTCAAAATAATGAACGTGAAATACATTCATTGCATTGACTTACAAATTGTTCCGTCAATCTTGCTTGGATGCATTTGCAATGGAAATACACTTTAATTTGCGCACTCTGTGTCATGAATAATCTTCAAAGACAAATCACTTCCACATTGCAGAGCGACCATAGACATAACTTTACATGAACATTCTCCACTCTAAGGGTCCTCATTACGAATACAATCCTCCATATACCAAACTGTGTGGGTGTGTGCGTGTGCAGATGGTTCTGTCAGTTTGGATGACGCTCTGAGCTGCCTCCCTCCCCCTCCCTCCCAGACTGAATCCCCTGATGGTTGTCACCCTGCGGTGCTGTCAACGCAGAGGTGTGTGAAGGCCAGCAGAGGGGGACATTGCATCACTTTAAACAATAGAGAGGCTGACAGATCCGCTGTGCACAAGGACACACAAATACACACAGAGACGAATACAGGCACGCAGACAAAATGCAGAGATGAAAACCGACACGCAAATACACAAAGAGACAAATACAGACACACAGATATGAATACAGATGCACAGGCGCACACAGAGATGAATACAGACGTGGAGCGACACACAGAAACAAATACAGACACACAGATACACACAGAGACAAATACAGACTGGAAGATACACAACAGAGAAGAATACAGGCACGCAGATACACACAGAGACAAATATCGACATGCAGATACACACAAAGACAAATATACTCACACAGGTGCCTACAGGGATGAATACAGACGCAAGGATACGCACAGAGATGAACACAGACACGCAGATACACACAGAGACAAACACAGACCCGCAGCTACACACAGAGACGAATACAGACACACAGATACTCACACATGAACACAGGCATGCAGATAGACATAGAGACGAATACACACACGCAGATACAGACATGAATGCATACACGCAGATGCACACAGAGACAGATGCAGACACGCAGATACACACAGAGACTCGCAGATAGACAGAGAGATGGATAGAGGCACACAGATACACGTAAGAAGAATACAGACACGCAGATACAAACAGAGACAAACGCAAACATGCAGATACACTCAGAGACGAATAGAGTCACACAGATGCCCACAGAGACGAATAAAGACACACGGATACACACAGAGATGAAAACAGACACACAGATACACACAGAGACAAACACAGATACGCAGACACGCATACAGACTCGCAGATACACACAGAGACGAATTTAATGACACACACAGATGGATAAAGGCAGGCAGATGCACATAGAGATGAATAAAGGCACGCAGATGCACATAGAGATGAATACAGACACGCAGATTCAGAGATGAATTTAGACACACAAATGTACACAGAGACGAATACATACACACAGTTACACAGAAAGACAAATATAGACACGCAGATACACAGAAGGGCAAATATAGACACGCAGTTACGCACAGAGATGAATAAAATCTCACAGATACCAACAGAGATGAATACAAATACACGTATACACACAGAGTTGAATACAGATAAACTGATATACACAGAGACAAAAAGAGACGTGCTGATACACACAGAGATACGCAGATGCACTCAGAGACGAATAGAGACACACCGATACACGCAGAGATGGATACAGACACGCGGATACACACAGCGTTGATTACGGACAGTCTGGTACACACAGAGATGAATACAGACATGCAGATAC
This sequence comes from Chiloscyllium punctatum, assembly GCF_047496795.1. Lineage (NCBI taxonomy): Eukaryota > Metazoa > Chordata > Chondrichthyes > Orectolobiformes > Hemiscylliidae > Chiloscyllium > Chiloscyllium punctatum. The sequence goes on along the minus strand of NC_092771.1, from coordinate 42,627,029 downwards.
ACACAGAGACAAATACAGACATGCAGATGCACACAGCGATGAATGCAGAAACGCAGATACACACAGTGAAAAATCAGACATGCAAAGACACACAGACATGAATATAGATGCACAGACAAACACGGAGACTGATGCAATAGCACATATGCAGGCACACATAGACAAATTCCTGAAGAAGGGCTCATGCCCTAAACATCGATTCTCCTGCTCCTTGGATGCTGCCTGACCTGCTGCGCTTTTCCAGCAACACATTTTCAGCACACACAGACAAATGCCGATACACAGATGCACATGCACACACAGATACCCCGTCATCAATACAGACGCACTACACTCAGTGCCACACTGACGTTTAAATAGACATTGGGAATCTGCCAGTGTTTACTTTTCACGTGGTGACTTTCTCAATATTTCACTCACTCTGTGTGGCTTGTGTCAACCTTTCTGCTGTTCCATAGATAATTCTCTGCATTCTCTCTTTATCTTCCACCTCTTTCCTTTAATGAGGTGACTAGAACACGGTCTTACAAGTGTGCTGTTATGACACGACGATGAACCCTTCTGCTAATGAAACCAAACACTCAGAAAAGCTCACCTCGCTCATAATCTGTTAAAGTCGAGTGACAGAGAGCTCGCAAATTCCACTACTTAACAGGAAATAATGAACAATGTATCCCTTAATTCTAAAAGTGAACATTGTACAACAGCAGTTATTCCCAACTCTAAGTTTCCCTTTCTCTGAACTGTTTGTTATTTTTCTCCACATTTAACAATATAATCTTCCAATTAAAGAAAAACTGTATTACAATTACTTAAAGCAGACAGTGGCTGTAGTCTCCAATGCCCTCCTTCTTTCCATTGAATATCTCCCTGGGTCATGTTCTGTCTTTTAATGCAAGGATATTTCGTTCAAAAAATGAATCTTACACAGAGAATGTTGTTCATTGCAGACCATCACGATGGTAGTTTACTCTCTGTCTAACTTCCAAAATGCGTGCCTCTTAATTCCCTCAACATCAGCTCATCTCCTTGGTTTGATGTTGACAAAACAATAAATTTAAAATCGATTGGGTTTAGCATAGTGGGACATTATTTAAACTTGGTTGTTTAAATTCGAATAGCTGTTAAAAGAGCAACCAAAGCTCAACATATCTGTTTCACAGCCAGATGTTACATAGTTTCAGGACAGTAAACTCTGAAAATATTAGCTAGTCATATGACAAGTACTTGCAAGCTCTCAATGCAGAACAACATTCAACTTCATCACAGTGGATTAAACAGTGGGATTATAGAGCTGCGGCATAACCTCATAGCTCTGAAACTGATCTCCCCGGCTGTGAAAGCCAACACATCATATGCTTTCTAAACATAGCACCAACCTGGATGGCAACTTTGAGGATCTATAGACATGGACCCAAGATCCCGCCGTTCCAGATTTATCTCGATCTGTCACTCATCAGGTCAGTTATGTCAATGTCCTGTTGTAATCTAGAACAGCCCTCCACACTAACCACCAACTCCACCAAAGTTTGTAACATCGGCGAACCTATGAACCCACCCTTACAATTCGTCATCTACTCTCTTATAAAAAAAATCACAAAGAGCAGAGGTCCAGAACAGATCACCAAGTTAGTCACCAAGCTCCAGGCGGGATATGTTCCATCTACCACCACCTTCTGTCTTCTGTGGGCCAGCCAATTCTGCATCCAGACATCAAGATCTCCCTGTAAGCCACGCCTCCTTATCTTGTGAATGAGCTTACCGTGGATAACTTTATCAAACGCCTTGTTAAAATGCATATATACCACATCCACTGCTCTAATTCATCAACGTGTTTTGTCACATCCTTAAGGAATTCAATAAGATCTATGAGGCATGACGTGCTCCTCACAAAGCCATGTTGACTGTCTCTAATCATTTAAAATTTTCCAAGTATTCATAAATCCTGTCTCTCAAATCCTCTCCAATACTTTGCCCGTCATTAGTGTAAGACTGGTTAGCCAATACTTCCCAGGATTATCCCTATTCCCTTTCTTGAACCAGGCATGAACTTTTGCCAGCCTCCTGACATCTGGCACGACTCCAGTGGACAGTGAGGATGCAAAAGATCATCGCAAAATGCGCAGCAATCTCTTCTCACTTCCGATAGTATCCTAGGGCATATCCTGTTTGGCCAAATAAATTTATCTATCCGTGTGTTTCTCAAATGTTTCAACACATCCTCCTGTTCTAGCATATTCGCCTGTTTCATGCTGTCCTCAGAAATGTCAAGGTCTCTCTCATTAGTGAATACTGAAGCAAATATTCATGAAGAACTTCCGTTACCTCCTCCGACTCCTGGCGTAAGTTCCCTCCACTATCCCTGATCGCCCTACCCTCACTCTGGCCATCCTCTTGTTTCTCATGTAAGTGTAGAACGTCTTAGGTTTTACCTTAATTCTACCCGCCAAGCCTTGATCATGCACACTTTTATCTCTCCTGAGTTTATTCTTCATTTCCACCCTGGTTACCTTGCAACCTTCTAGGGCACTGCTTAACCTTTGCCTCCTCAACCTTATGTAAGCTTCATCCTTCCTCTTGATTAGATGCTCTAAAGCGCCTGGCACAATGAAGATATGGAGCTGTAAATTGATGGGAGTTGCACACTCTGTCACGTGCAGCATGGGCTGCAAGCTTCCCGACAGTGTGCAGTGATCAAACACAGTATTACTGAGCAATGCACTCGAATGGTGGACACAGCTCTACATGCTGGAAGGGTAACTTCTCCAGGTTTACAGAGTTATTCACTGCACAGCCCCCCGTGGACTGATGTGGTCTGCACAGTCTGTGCAGATTGCTGGTTTGTATTGAGCACTACACTAGCCTCACCTGCACAGTGCTTCACGCTGAATATATATATCATCTGGATTATGATGTCTGATTCTGTGAGGTGGAGTTGGTATCGGGCATAACTGACCATTTGAGCTGATCTGTCAGCATATTTATTTTATGTTCTTACTCTTGTTATTGGACCCGTCAGCATCTGACGCCTCTGGCTAATCCCATTTCTCTGAGAAGAGCCGTGTTTATTCAACTTGTTGATCAAGTAATCATCCAAATATAACACGAGTATCTGTCTTTCTGTACCTTAACCTGACCGTTGGTGCTAATATTCCTGAATCCCCGGGGACGTAATTATGAAGTTCAGAAAAAACATGCAAAGTGCACGGCTCATGCTCTTCCATACATCACGGCTGTGGATCCCATTTGGATCCTTAATGTATCAAGAGCTGGCACTGTGAAGCTCAGAAACAATGAAATGGTGTGTCTCGGGCTTTTCACTGCCTGGTGTGTCCCATGTGGTACTCCATGAACAGTGGAGTGTGTGTTGGGCTGTTGCTCACTTCCTCATGTGTCCTATGTAGTGGTCCATGGACAGTGGAGTGTGTGTTGGCTGTTGTTCACTTCCTGGTGTGTCCCATATACTGCTCCTTGGTGGGCAGGGGGTCCCAGCAGCTTTGAGACACGTCTTTGAAACTTGGTCTGTGCCTGTTCACTGAACATCTGTGTTTGCCCCTCTCCGCTGATCATGCTGTCAATTACACGAGGAAGCCCCGCGAGTACTATTGTTAATTACCAGGCATCAAACTTGGAACTGAGGGACTCCGGACTGACTCCTGTTATTGGAAAGTTAGTGGAGCTGCTGGGAATGTTTTATTGGAGGTTGTGCTGTGAGCTACCTCAGACATTCAGGAAGACCTGAGGATTTGGTGACACAACTCTGAATGGAGCATGGGGACGATAGTAAAAGCATCTGGGTTTGTAACATGAACAACAAATGGAGCAGAGGCTGCAGAGGGGGGAAGCTCTGAAACCACGCAATCCGTGTGTCTGGGGAAAGGGATCTGCTGGATCCACCCCGGGGTTTTCCAGGAACAGCTTCCCAAGCTCCACCTAACCAAGGAGCAGAGTGTGAGGGGACACTGACTGAACAAGGAGCTGGTCACAGAGCGGTGTCACCTCCTTCAACACGACCTGCAGCTTCATATCAGGGGGAGGACCGTGCTACCAGTGGTTTTTGGGTCAGAGTTTCATTCAGCTTCTATGTTCCAGAACTTTCCAGGCAGGACTGGGTGACAGCTCCATCAACTCTCCGATCTCAACATCAGTATCATCATTCAGTGACGGAGGATATATATGGTGGATGAGAGCAATAGGCCCGCTGGGAACATCAGGCAGCAGACAATCAGGGTGATGGAGCAACACATGCCATGTCTGCACGGCTCAGAGTAAACCCTTCAGTACACACGGTATCACTAAGTCCTGTAATCCCTCTGTAATTCAGTAACATACTGCCTGCCGTTCTTCCTGGAAGAAAATGACAGGTTATATATGACGTTAAATCCCACCTGCCAAACTTTTATCCATTGATTAACTTGTCCATATCCATTTACAGACTCTACAACTTCCATTGATTATTTATTTTCCTGCTTATATTATTTCCATTGGCAAACTTAGTTACAGTACATTTGTTCCACTTCTCTAGATCATTGATATAGATGGTAAATAGCTGAGGACCCTGCACTGGTCACTGTGTGACCCTACTGGTTACATTCTTTTAAACTGATTAAATCTGATGCCTGCTTTCTGTCGATTAACCAGCCCTCCCCTGTTCCTATGTAACACGTTCGAAGGACTGAAGAAAGACGAGGAACCTCAGTCAGCAATCCAGCTCCTCCAGCATGCTCCACCATTGAATACAATCACGGCTGATGTCAACCTGCTCCACCATTGAATACAATCACGGCTGATGTCAGCCTGCTCCACAATTGAATACAATCACGGCTGTTGTCAGCCTGCTCTACCATTGAATACAATCATGGCTGATGTCAGCCTGCTCTACCTCTGAATAGAATCATATGTGATGTCAGCCTGCTCCAACATTGAATACAATCATATGTGATGTCTGCCGGCTGCATCATTGAAAACAATCATGGCTGATGTCAGCCTGCTCCACCATTCAATACAATCATGGCTGATGTCAGCCTGCTCCATCATTGAATACAATCACGGCTGATGTCAGCCTGCTCTACCATTAAATACAATCATGGCTGATGTCATCCGGCTCCATCATTGAAGACAATCACGGCTGATGTCAGCCTGCTCTACCATTGAATACAATCATGGTTGATGTCAGCCTGCTCCATTGAATACAATCATATATGATGTCAGCCTGCTCCATCATTGAATACAATCATGGGTGATGTCATCCTGCTCCATCACTGAATACAATCATGGCTGACGTCAGCCTGCTCCACCACTGAATACAATCATGGCTGATGTCAGCCTGCTCCACCATTGAATACAATCACGGCTGATGTCAATCTGCTCCACCATTGAATACAATCACGGCGGATGTCAGCCTGCTCCACCATTGAATACAATCATGGCTGATGTGAGCCTGCTCCACCATTGAATACAATAACGGCTGATGTCAGCCTGCTCCACCATTGAATACAATCATGGCTGATGTCAGCCTGCTCCACCATTGAATACAATCATATCTGATGTCAATCTGCTCCACAATTGAATACAATCACGGCTGATGTCAGCCTGCTCCACCATTGAATACAATCATATGTGATATCAATCTGCTCCACAATTGAATACAATCACGGCTGATGTCAGCCTGCTCCAACATTGAATACAATCACGGCTGATGTCAGCCTGCTCCAACATTGAATACAATCACGCTGATGTCAGCCTGCTCCAACATTGAACACAATCATTGCTGATGTCAGCCTGCTCCACCATTGAATACAATCACGGCTGATGTCAGCCTGCTCCACCATTGAATACAATCATGGCTGATGTCAGCCTGCTCCATCATTGAATACAATCATGGCTGATGTCATCCTGCTCCATCATTGAATACAATCATATGTGATGTCAGCCTGCTCCATCATTGAATACAATCATGGCTGATGTCAGCCTGCTCTACCATTGAATACAATCATGGCTAATGTCAGCCTGCTCCACCATTGAATACAATCATATCTGATGTCAGCCTGCTCCAACATTGAATACAATCACGGCTGATGCCAGCCTGCTCCACCATTGAATACAATCATATCTGATGTCAGCCTGCTCCATCATTGAAAACAATCTTGGCTGATGTCAGCCTGCTCCTCCATTGAATACAATCATGGCTGATGTCAGCCTGCTCCATTGAATACAATCATATATGATGTCAGCCTGCTCCATCATTGAATACAATCATGGGTGATGTCAGCCTGCTCCATCACTGAATACAATAATGGTTGACGTCAGCCTGCTCCACCACTGAATACAATCATGGCTGATGTCAATCTGCTCCACCATTGAATAAAATCATGGCGGATGTCAGCCTGTTCCACCATTGAATACAATCATGGCTGATGTAAGCCTGCTCCACCATTGAATGCAATCATATCTGATGTCAATCTGCTCCACAATTGAATACAATCACGGCTGATGTCAGCCTGCTCCACCATTGAATACAATCATGGCTGATGTCAGCCTGCTCCACCACTGAATGCAATCATATCTGATGTCAATCTGCTCCACAATTGAATACAATCACGGCTGATGTCAGCCTGCTCCACCATTGAATACAATCATATGTGATATCAATCTGCTCCACAATTGAATACAATCACGGCTGATGTCATCCTGCTCCATCATTGAATACAATCACGGCTGATGTCAGCCTGCTCCATCATTTAATACAATCACGGCTGATGTCAGCCTGCTCCAACATTGAATACATTCATGGCTGATGTCAGCCTGCTCCACCATTGAATACAATCACGGCTGATGTCAGCCCGCTCCACCATTGAATACAATCACGGCTGATATCAGCCTGCTCCACCATTGAATACAATCATGGCTGATATCAGCCTGCTCCATCACTGAATACAATCATGGCTGATGTCTATCTGCTCCACCACTGAATACAATCATATCTGATGTCAATCTGCTCCACAATAAAATACAATCATGGCTGATGTCAACCTGCTCCATCACTGAATACAATCATGGCTGATGTCAGCCTGCTCCACCATTGAATACAATCACGGCTGATGTCAACCTGCTCCACCATTGAATACAATCATGGCTGATGTCAGCCTACTCCACCAATGAATATAATCATGGCTGATGTCATCTCGGTCTCAGTCCCACTTTCCGGCCACTCTCCATATCCCCTCAGTTACTCAATATCCCAGCATCCACTGCACTCTGGAACAGTGAATTACACTGATTTAAAATGCTTTGAGAGAAGTTCTCTCATCAGTGTTCTAATTCCTCTCCACTTATCCTAAAACTCTGATCTCTTGTTGTAGGTTGCCCCACATGAGGAAATACCCAATGCATGTCGACATTATCAATCACCTTTAGCATTGTCCAGTCCTCAGTGACATCTCCTCCCATTTTTGTAAACTCCAGAGAGTATAGGCCTGAATTGCTCAATCTCTCTTCAGAGGACAAACTCCTTATCTCTGGAATCAGTCTAGTAAACCTCTTCTGAACTGCCCCTATGGTAATTACATCCCTCCTGCAGTCAGGACACCAAAACTATACAAAATACTCAATTGCGATCTCACAAATGCCTGGCATTATTGCAGCAGTACCTCCCTCGCATTATAATCTATTCATTCATAAATAAACACCAAATTTGCAGTTTCCTTTCTCATTATCTGCTACACCTGCATCTGTGTCTTTTGCGATATGGATGAGGATACCAGATCCCTCTGTACCTAAGCACTCTGTAGTTTCCCTCTGTTTGGATAGTAAGTTGCCTTTCTGTTACACTGACCAAAACGGCCGCATACAATTCATTGTTTCATTTCATCTGCAACCTATCCTTAACCATTCATTACAATTTCTCAACTGAGTCAGTGTCTTCTGAAAAACTGATTATAACATGTCCATCCCCTCAAATAGGTGATAGTATTTATTGCTAATAGTTGGGGCCTGGGGACTGAGCCCTATGGTATTTTTGGAAACAGAAAATGAACCAGTTATTCCAACTCAATGCAATTCTTTGTTTCGCCAATCCTCTATCAAAGTGAATAAATTACTTCTAACCATATGCAATCTTATTCTGCAGATTAATCTATTGTGCACACATTATTCAATGTCTTCTGCAAGTCCTGATTTTACATCTCCAGGATCCTCATTATGCAGCGTGCTTGTCACATTCTTAAAGACTCAAATAAATAATGAAAATATGATTCATCCTTTGTAAAATTATGTTGATTCTCATGGATTGTGGCTTCACTTTGTAAATGTCCTTTCATTAATTCCTGAATAATCGATTTTAATAATTTTCTTGAATTCCAGCAGTTTTCTCACACTTTATATTCCATCGTGAATGTCGTAAGCTTCTTTCTCACCTCTATATATTCTCTTCATTCCCTCCAGTCCTGTATAATTGACACATGGTGTGAAATGACCTACTCTGGTTGCCGTGTAAGAAGCATGAGTGGCTGAATGGACTCCTTCTCTTCCCTGTGCACAAAATCAATGGGCTGATGTCAAAACAAAATCAAAACAAAACATAGATTAAACCGAGCTGAACCAAGGCAAATTAACTTAAATTACATGAAGTTACAACACCCAGCACAATCCTACCAAAGCTCCCCATCACCGGTAGCATGAGTTGCCATACCCGTATTTGTTCAGAATTCTTCCTCTCAGAGCCCTCACTGTTACACAAATGTCCTGACCAATATAGCCAATAAAACCATGTGTATATGGTTGAAATAGGGCCGCCACGTCCTATGACAATGTTCATTTCTTGGGTGCCCATACTCATAAGGAAGTCGAGGGGAATTGGCTCCATAACTAGCCTCCACCACGATCAGAGTCCTGGGAGGTTTCCTGGGACCCAGTTTATCAGAATGTTCTTCCTCACACAAAATGAAAGAATACTAAACAATTTATTCCCATGCAAGTCCAAAGAGGGAAGATTCAGCGAACACAAGAGGAGGGGCACCGGATTTGCCTTGACCTCGGTTCCCAAAACCCCTTCCAAAACACTTGCTATAGTGCACCAATACCTACGAAGCTTGTGGCATGATCACAAGCAAAACGTAAGTATACCAACATCTATTGTACATTTGGGGCATATTTGGGACTCTCCTGTCTTAAATTTGACAGGCTCCTTGGGTGTCAATTAAACCCTGCGGAGTACCTTCAACTGCATAGCCTACATCCTATTGCAAATTGAAATCTTCCTTACGGTTTCCCAAATATCTTCCCACTCCTCTGGTGAGATCTCCACCCACAATTCCTGAGCCCAGATTCCATGCAGCCGCTCTATATCATTTGAGACACTACCTCCTAATAAATGATAGAGGCTGCTGACCGAGAGAGCACCTGTGGACCAGAGCACTCTTCCCTCCATTTCCGATCTATGGGGACTAACCATTAATGTAGTCTTTTTTTTCTGTCTAAAGGTCCTCATCTAAAATTAACGAAAGTGGCCCCTCCAAGATAACTCATATTTCTGGCTCAGCTGCTCTAAAACCACCATGACCGCCACGTCAAATAATTCCCCGAAACAAGAAACTCCTCTGGACTCTCAGAGCCAAAAGGCAGAGTCCATCAATCCCAGCTGGGATCCTACCAATCCTACAATGGGAGTCAAAGGGTAAGATCATTTTTGTAAATTGCCCTCACTTTGTCGCATCATTTTACAGGCTTTAACTATTTTATGGACAATTGGATTTCTGCAATGGTTCATAACAATCCTCATCTTGTCCATGAACAACAGATTAATGAGGGGACATTTTGCCTGGGATGCCTCAATGTCCAGCCAAACTGACCACAGGTCTTTGCAAGCTCAATCAGCCACATACGAATGCAGGGAACCTCGTTGGTGTTTCTTAAAATCCAGAAAATTCATACCCTTAATCTCCTGCAGAACCTGCAATTTGGCGAGCTTCATAAGAAGCCACCTGTGGTGCCAGGTAAACAAGCTTAACCAACTGTAAAGCCTCCATAGAACCGACCTGGAGAGCATCAAAAGGACCATTTACATGGGAGAGAAGAAACGAGGAAGTGCATTCATTATAACCGGAGGTATTCTACCCAATCAGGATATTTGAATATCTTCCCAGAGCCGAAGGTCCTGTCATATCTTCTCGAGCACCTGCACGAAGTTTGCTTTATATAATTGACAGAAGGCCTGTGGGTTAAAAATGCCTAAATAGAGGAGACCTTCTTGTGACCATCTGAAAGAGAATCGGATTGCACCCCCCATGATCAGGTACTCGAATAACACCCAACAGGCATGGCGTCCGATTTCATAAAATTGATGTTATACCCCGAGATAGATTCAAATAAATCAATCACTTCTTTAAAACGGGGCAAAGATATCATCAGGTTAGTTAGAGAGTGAAGAACGTCATCTTTGTAAGGATGATGTCATGCCTTCCTGACCCTACCACCCGTTCAGTTATGTTGGGGTCCCTCTGGGTGGCCTCTGCCAACGGCTCAATCACCAATACAAATAATAACGGCGAAAGGGGCACCTCTGCCGATGCTAAAATTATACCATTAGTCCTTATACCATTAGTGAGAACTCATGTCGCTGTTGCGTCACTATATAATTCTGCCATCCAACAGACAAAGACACCTCCAAGGCAAAACAGTTCCAAGACATAAAAGAGGTACGGCCACTACACCCAAGCAAATGCTTTCTCTGCATCCAATGACACTACCAAGCCTGGAATCGACCTTGCTGGCACACCTGAACCATATTTTGCACTCTCCTAATATTAACAGGGGACCTGTGACTCCTTATAAAACGTGTCTGTTCCTCTTTCACAATGAAGGACAAGATCTTCTCCAGCCTCAACGCTAGTATTTTCGACAAAATTTTAAATTCCACGTTTAATAACTGTATAGGCCTATACGAATACGCAATCCTCTGGGGCTTTCCCTCTCTTGAGAATAAGAGACATGTTTGCTTCTCTCTGAGAGGATGGGAGGCAGCCCTGACCACAAGTATAATTGAATATATCCAACATTGGTCCAGCCATCATGTCTATGAACTCCTTATAAATCTCACTCCACAAACCATCTGGCCGATCGGTCTGCCACTCTGGATCTGCTTTACCGCATCCTGTATCTCTTGGATGTCACGGGGCATTCAAAAGAGACTTCTGCTCTGAAGTTATACCTGGGATGTCCAGGGTCTTAAAATGACTCCGTTTTCACCAATCTGTCCGCACAATCCTCTGACTGGAGCAACCCGGAGTAGAACTTTCTGAATGCTGCATTAACCCTTTTGGGACGGCAGGTGATAGTACCAGCACCTTCTCTAATGGATGTAATAGATTGGGGGCACTCTTCTTTCTGGCCAAGTGCGCCAAATACCTTCCCAGTTTCGCACCATACTCGAATAACCTCTGTTTTGCAAAGGAAATCTCCCTCTTTGCGGTGTGGGTGAGCGCAAGGTTCAGAGCAGCCCGAAGCACTGTAATCTGCTGCAGCTTAGTTACAGATAGTCTATCAAAGAATGCTGTCTCAGCTGCCTTCAGCCAAGCCTTGAGCATACGCTACTGCTGTCCCTTCTGCCGCTTCCGAGTCACCAAGTAAGAAATAATCAAACCCCTTGTATAGGCCTTGGCAGTCTTCCAGAACACAGATGGATTATTGGCCATACCCAAGTTAATGTCCCAATAAAAACTTCAATTCCCGCGAAAAGTACACAATGAATTTGCTATCTTTCAGAAGGCAAGGATCCATGCGGCAGTGCTGCGAGCCTGTCCCATCGCCATCGGCCTTAACATCCACGTACATTGCTGCATGATCAGAATTTTGCAGGGCAGCATCGAATTTAAAAAGTCCAATGGGGCAAAGAAATGTCAATCCTGGTATAGCACTTACATGGGGTAAAAAAAACGTGAAGCCCCTAACTTCAGGGTGAAGACATCTCAAACGTCCACCAACGCAGCTCCCTGTTCAGGTCCACGAGCTGCCTTGATGGCGGGAAAATACCCGTGAGACCCCTTGACATCCTATCCACTTCGGGGTCCATAAGTCGGTTAAAGTCTCCCTTTTAATTGTACAATGTTCCCCAAGGGTCATCAACCTGGAGTGTGCATTTGAGGGGGTGTGGTGGAGCAATATTATACAATGTCCCATATTCCTCTCCATGTGTTAAAGCTTTTAGGATCAGAAACCACTCACATTCGTCGTTAATTTGGTCAAACAACTGAAGTGGAAGGTTTGTATGAATGAGTGAAGCTACTCCTCTACTTTTCGAATTAAAGGATGAAATAAACACCGGACCGAACCTTCCCTGCTGTAACTTTAAGTGCTCCTTATCAGTTAGATGTGTTTCTTGCAGCAAGGCTACATTGACCCCTTCCTTTCTGAGGCTTGAAAGTATCTTCTTCTCTTAATGAGTGAGTGACTCTCCTTAAGGTTCCACGTGCACCATTAAACAAGCGGTTAGCCATAACTATCCGAAGCAGCCCATGACCCACTGGGAGAAGAACCCCATTTATTGCACGTCAAGTGAAAGCAGTAAACAGTTCATACAAACTTGAAACTATAACTACAATAACAGCCAAAGCAAAACTTCTCACAAATATTTCTAAAATGAGCCAACATATAACACAAATAAGTGGAGAGATCCCCCCTTCCTGCAGAGGGTGTACATATTACCCATTAATCCCCCATGGCTCTTCCGAGCTGAAGGCTCATCAAATCCAGGCAAAACAATGATTTCAAAAGTTGCATGCGTCTTACAACAAGAAAATTAAATTTGTCATACTTTGACATCCGGGTGAAACAAAATGTAACCACCCCCACCATCCCCAAACCCACTTTCTCATTCAGCGGTAAGTGAGAGAAACGAAAAGAAGTTGATGAGCTGGCCATTTTCTTCTCGTTCTGGCAGCCCGATCAGGCTGATGTTCTTCTGATGGCCCTGATTTTCGAGGTCGTCGACCTACTCTACTAAGGCCCTTAGCTACCATTCCAGGGCTTATACACGACCCGCCGAGGATTCTGCCATGGTTTCCAAAGCCACGATCCGCTGTTCCATCTCGACGATGCACGGCCCGAGACGCTGGGTCTCCTGATCCTGCTTCTGCAGCTTGGCTGAGATCAGTTCCAGCCGGGTTCAGGTCTCCTCCATCGCTGAATCAATCTTCTCTCGCAGGCTCTGAACTCTGAGGCCAGGCTCTACTCCACAGATATGTCTCCTGGAGCGTTCGCAGAGGCCGACGTCACAGCCGCGGGTGTATCCATTGCTGAAGTGCACTGCTGGTTGTGATCCCCATGATCCTTTTCCCTTAGTTATTTTCCGTTACTCACTTAAAATGGCATAGAGCAATACTGGGGATTAAAAACCTCCGATTTTACCACAATAGGGAAGAAAGAGATGGTGAATGCAAAACTTTGTCTGGGTTCTGGTGCAGAGCTCAGCAGGGCAGACCTACTGGATCACCGCCATCTTGGATCTCACCCGAATAATCACTGTTAAGAAACTTTTTTTGAAATGGTTTGAAGATGTTTCTTGTAGGGGGAGACAATGGAGAACTATTGGATGTGATATAGTTAGATATTCAGGTGGATGTTTAAGAGTTCAGAAAGTGAATAGTAAATAAAATTGAACCAAGTGGTTCAGGGGCGACTTTAGGAAACGGAAAGGTAAAAGTGAAGTTGGCCTTCAGTTAACGGAAATTGGAATATCGAAGTAAATGCGTTCTGCACAGACTGCATGCAGTGTGGATGAGATTATACCTGTGTTCTGTACTGTTTCAAAGAATGAGAGGTGATCTCAGGGAAACTTAGAAAATTCACCCACAGCAGACTGACTAATACAGGGGCATGGAGAAGTGCAGCAGGCAATGTTAGGGGGAACCCAAGATGTTCTACAAAAGCAAACTGAACAGAATAACCAGGAAAAAATTAGGACCCATATCGAAACCAATGGGGTAATCAGTATGTGAAACTGGGGAACATTGATCGACTGTGACATGAGAGTTTCACATCTGTTTTATTTGAGAAAGGAAGATGCAGGTACAGAATTCAAGAAGATGGACTGGGAAGTTCTCGAGCAGATTTATATAAGATGCAAGTTGGGATTAATGGTTTTGGATGATGTAAAGTCCAGATGAGTTTGTATCGCAGGATGCTGTTGGAGACAAGAGAGGAAATGTCCTGACCTAAATGTTTTAATCGAATCTGACCACACAAGAGAGGTGCTAGAGGACTATAAAACAGCTATGTGGTCCCAAGTCACTGGGAAGGTTTTAGCGATACACCAGTGTCTGGTGGTGTACCACAGCGAGAAGTGTAATGTATCTAATTATTCATGAATGATGTAAATATTAATGTGGAGGGGGTGGTGGGGGGTGGGGGCTGAGCGTAATAAGTAATTTTGTGTTTGACACAAAGATTGGCCAGGTGGTTGGCAGTGAGGAGGAAAGCCTTATGTTACGGGAAGATACAGGTGGAATTGTCAGATCAATGGCAGATGGAATGGAACATTGATAAATAGGATATGATGCACTTTGGATGAAGGAACAAGACAGGGGAGAATTCAATAAATAGCAGAACACTAGGGAGGTCAGAGGGTGTTTCTCCACACATCCCTGAATGTGACTGGACAGTGTAATAGCCAGTTAAGAAATCACACGGGACTGTAGGCATAGTGTTTCTTCATCGAGGCGACATAATATGAGTTAAACATGCCATTGGTTAGGCCATAGATAGAATACTGTGTGCAGTTCTGGCAGCCACATTACAGCAAGTGTTTTGGTTTCTCAGTAACATCAGAAGCTATTGGGGTCACCACAGAGTTGGAAGCTTCAGGGGATTTGTTTTCCTTCCTAGATTGGAGAACTGCATCTGACAATCTGTGTCTGATCTTTCCATTTTGCCAAGTACATGTTTATGGGATATTACTGTATCAGAACATTTCATTGTTGATAGAGTCTAGGTCAAGCCTTCAAATATTTTTGAGGAGCTCTGCGGTCTTCTATAACACGTGACTCCTCCTCTTCTTGTATAATTCGTTGGATGCACTAAATGGGTTATCTATAAACTTCTCCAATATTTTCATTGAGCTGAATTACTTCCTCATATTCCTGTGAAGCCAGCGTGAGGCGCTGAACAATCTCTTCCTTTTAACTGTGGAAATGTGCAGTGCCCAGCAGCACTGTTGCATGAATGCTACCGATATTTCCAACATCACAAGCCTGAATGGGGGGGCGTGTGGATGAATGACATACCCCTGGTTGTGGGGTTCTCACATTCTATTATTGGAAAGTAGAAGGTGTTATTTTCCTGGAAGCTCTGATATTGAATGTTGGCAGATTGTCTGAATCATCTCTGGCTGAGGTGTTGGGGCTGTATTCACCGTGAAACTGGGTCTAAAACATGACCAACATATGAAGCACATGTTGCAGAGAGGGGAAGCTCTATAAAGAGAGATGAGCGACCACTTTGATACCCAACCTGGCTTTCCAATTACATTTTCCAAACCAGCCCAAATTGTGTGTGACAGTTTTGAGGGGCTGAATTGTCTCCTGTTTTTCTGTGCACTAGGGTATCGCAGTAAGTAGCCTCTAACTGTCCCTGTCTAGCAGGTTTGAGGGACTGAATGGAACACAGAAACATGGAACTGAAGAGCAGGAATGGGCCATTAGATACTTTGAGCCTTCTCCAACAGGCACTAAGATTGTGGCTGATCAGGTTATGGTCACAGCCCCACTTCCCTGACTGTATCCCGTTATCCATGACTCACTTCTCTGCCAAATATTTAACTAACTCAGCTTTGAATCAAAGTAAGCAAAGAAGCACCTTAAACTTGTGGGGAAGAGAATTCCCACATGCAATGCCTGTTTAGAATGTCTCCTCATCCCACTTATAAGAGTCTTATATCATGCAAATTTGTCCGTGCTGACCAGACATCCCAATCTGATCGAGTCTGATTTGCCAGCATTTGGCTCATATTACTCTATACCTCCTTATTCAGATCCCCATCAAGATGCCAGACTCCATCTCTTCCTCTGGCAGATGATTTCATATGCACACCTCCCTCTGTATGAAAACAATTCCTCTAAGTTCCATCTAAAATATTTCCCCCCACACCTTAAACCTATACCCTCTATTTTTGGAATCCCCTATTCTGGAAAATAGACCTTGACCTTTGGGCAGCACGGTGGCACAGTGGTTAGCACTGCTGCCTCACAGCGCCAGAGACCCGGGTTCAATTCCCGCCTCAGGCGACTGACTGTGTGGAGTTTGCACATTCTCCCCGTGTCTGCGTGGGTTTCCTCCGGGTGCTCCGGTTTCCTCCCACAGTCCAAAGATGCGCAGGTCAGGGGAATTGGCCATGCTAAATTGCCCGTAGTGTTAGGTAAGGGGTAGATGTATGGGTGGGTTGTGCTTCGGCGGGGCGGTGTGGACTTGTTGGGCCGAAGGGCCTGTTTCCACACTGTAAGTAATCTAATCTAATCTATTTACAAAATCCATGCCCCTTATGATTTTATAAACCTCTATATGGTCAGCCTTAAGTCCGTGATTCTGCGGGGAAAACCGCTTTTGCCTATTCAGCCTCTGCTTATAGCTCAAACTCTCCAAACCTGGCAACATCCTTATAAATCTTTTCTGAACCCTTTCAAGTTTCACACCAACCTTCGTACAGCAGGGATACCAGAACTGCACACAGTATTCCAAAATGTGGCCTCACTGACATCCTGTACAGCTGTAACATGACATCCCAACTCCGAAACTCAATGCTCTGACAAATGAAGACAAACATACCAAACACCTTGTTCACTATACTATTCACTTTGAAGGAGTGTTGCACTACATCTCTCCGTCTCGTTGCTCAGCAACATCCTCCAATAAATTTCCATTAAGTACCCCGATTGGCTTCTCAAAATGCAGCACTTCACATTTTTCTGTATCAAACACCATCTGCCAATCGTCAGCCCATGGGCCCGTCTGATCGAAGTCTCATTGCACTCTGAGATAATTTTCTTCATTACCCACAACATCAAAAATGTTGGTGTAATCTTCAAACTTACTACCCTTACCACCTATGGTCACATCCACATCATTTATATAAATGACGAAAAGCAGTGGGCTCAGCATTGATCCTTGTGGCACACTACTGTTCACAGGCCTCCAGTCTGAAAAGCAATCCTCTACCAACCTCTGTCGCCTTCCTTCAATCTAATTTTTTATTCAATTGTCTTGGGAGCGCTGGTTCCCACGTGATCTAATCTTACTAACTTGCCTAATATGCAGAATCTTGTCGAAGAACTTGCGCCAGTCTATATGGAAAGCATCTACAACACTGCCTTCATCAATCTGCTTTGTCACCTCTTTAACATACTCAGTCAAATTAGTGTGACACGATTTCTCATGCAAAAAGCCATGGTGACTATCCCGAATCAAGCCTTGCCTTTGAACATGCATGCAATTGGCTATCCCTCAGAATCCCGTCCTACAACTCACACACTACTGATGTCAGGCTCACCGGTCCAGAGTTTCCTGGGTTGTTGAGTAACTGTTTTCTTTTCTACTGCCACTCCTCTATTGGTCACAGCAAATTATCGGTGTTACCAGTTTGATGACATGGCTTATAATATAGGTCACACATTGGGTCAGGGTCGTCCTCGGAAGAAGTCATGTAGATTTCCTTCTCTGTTAAAATAACAAATTCATGACTAAAACCAAGTTCTTCAAGCTATGATGTAAAGGCTAATGACAAACAGTGTGGAAATTACAAAAATGTACATTGATATTTCCATTACTAAAAGTAATGAGGAGCACAAACATATTCAGACACACACAGATACATACACAGGCACACATAGACAAACTCAAAGACACACACAGACGTGCACACACAGACACACTCAACCTCACAAAAACACAGAAACACAAAAACACGGACACACGGACACACATGCACCCGCAAATACACACACTAACACAGACGAATGCACGTACCATAGTGCGTACAAAATTAGAGCAGTAAAAAGGCCATTTGGCCCATCCAGTCAACTTAACTATTGATCATGGATGACATGTTTTTCAAGCCAGTTCTACTACCCTCTCACAACAAGCCTTGAACCCATCTTTAATCATAATTTATCGAGTTATATCCTAGATTCTATGATGTGTGTGTGTGTGCGGCACGCGCATGCACGTGTGTATCTGTGTGTGTGTGTGTGTATGTCTCTTTGTGCGTCCGTGTGTGTGTGTGTGTGCATGTGTTGTCTGTGGGTGTGTGTGTCTGTGCGTGTGCATGTGTCTGTGTGTCTCTGTGTGCGTGTCTTTGTGTGTGTGTATCTGTGTATTTGCGTCTGTGCGTATGTGTGTGTGTGTCTCTGTGTGTGTCTTCGAGGAGAAAGTGAGGACTGCAGATGCTGGAGATCAGAGCTGAAAATGTGTTGCTGGAAAAGCGCAGCAGGTCAGGCAGCATCCAAAGAACAGGAGAATTGACGTTTCGGGCATAAGCCCTTCTTCAGGAATGTGTGTCTGTGTGTGTATGTCTGGGTGCGTGTGTATGTGTATGTGTGTCGTGTACGTGTTTGTGTATGTGTGTAAGTGTCCTAATAGCAGGAGACAGCATTATCGAGGACGGTTGTTTTTTGGACTGGAGGCCTGTTGTTATGGACTAGGCCAGACCACTCAAAATATTCTTGAGCAGGCAGCGCAGACTATAACTTTGTAATTTGTTTCAATAAGTGCACAATGAAAATTATCAGGTTTTAACATAGACAAAAAATATTCGCAAAACTACACAATGAAACACAAAGAACAGAATAAAGAACTCATACAGAACTCAATCTATTCAAACTAGACTTAGTTAGCTGTTCTGGAAGTACACAACCATCCCAATAAGCAAACCCCCCTTAAAAACAGTACAAATGGAACAAATGAGTGCACGTTAAAGTTAGAAGGTCAGAAGGAGGGGGAGAGAGAGAGAGAGAGAGAGAGAGAGAGAGAGAGAGAGAGAGAGAGAGAAAGAGAGCCTGTCCACAGAGCTAAACTGCAAACTGGTTCTGGACTGAACTGCTCACCTCGAGAGCTGACCACTCCCCTTTCATTATACCTTTAATCACAAAACCGTTCAATCTCTGCACCAAACCAATCACCTTGGAGCCCGGAACTATTTACGACGCCTCTGAAAAAAAATTTAAGGACACAATATCTTTGAGAAAGGAAGCTTTTAGAGAAAAGGGACCAGCTTTGTGACACTGTGCACAGTGGTGTTCCACAGGGACTTCTGCTCAATCCATTTTTGTTTTGACATTTAGACAAATGATTCAGATGAGAATTATAGAAGTCGTTGTTAGAAAGATTGTGGATGAAACCAAGTTTGGCTATATAGTGGACAGTGAAGATTACACAGGGACCATGATCAAATGGCTTGATGAATCTGAAGAGTTGTACAGCACCAAAGCAAACACTTTTGACCAACTCGTCCATGCCAACCTGATTTCTGAAAGTAATCGTGCCCTAATTGGGGTGGTGCAGTGGCTCAGTGCTTAGCACTACTGCCTCACAGTACCAGGGACCTGAGTTTGATTGCTGGCACAGCTGACTGACTGTGTGGAGTTTGCACATTCTCGCTGTGTCTGCGTGGGTTTCTTCCCACAGTCCAAAGTTGCGTAGCTTATGTCAATTGGCCATGCTAAGTTGCACATAATGTCAGGTGCATTAGTCGGGGTGAATGTGGTGAGATGGTTCTGGGTGGGTAACTCTTCAGAGAGTTGGTGTGGACTTGTGCTACACTGTAGGGAATCTAATCTATTTGCCAGCAATTGGAACATATCATTCTAAATCCTTCCTATCAATATATCCATCTGGGTTCCTTTTAAATGTTGCAATTATACCTACCTCCATTACTTCGTCTGGCAGTTCATTATGTACACGCTCCACATTCTGAGTGATAACGTTGCCCCGACGTCACTTTAAAATATTTCCCCTCTCACATTAAATCTATGCCTTCTAATTGTGGACTTCCAACCATGCGGAAAAGATCTCGACTATTCACCCCCTATCCATGCACTTCATGAATTTATAAACCTCTAGAAGGTGCAAATATGTCTCCCACCCAAGGTCTGTGCTTACAGGCATCCGGGGCTTAAATTCTGAAATTGAATACTGACACCTCTTCCATCTCGATCAAACCCCAATTTTAAAATCATTTTAGTCAATGCGTTCAGAGATATTATTAAACACCTCTAGTTGGATTAGATGGCCTCCAGTTGGTCCTATAGGGGCCAGAGGTAGGGACACTACCACCATTCCACAATAGCCCCAAAAGTTGCAGCATTATTCTCCTGTGTGTTCGTTCATCAGCCTATTCTGAAATGCTGCACCTGAATCCAGACAATCTGGTCTCGAGCTAGGGGCACTTCCAGGGAAGTTCAGGAATTGGAATAGAATCCAGAGCTCTGCCTCAGAGGCAGGGATACTACCGACTGCACAAAACCTAAACCATGCCCAAATTTTTAACTTTAAATGCCAGCTTCCAGATCGGTATGGATTTATTGAAATCTGGTTCACTCTACTGAATTACCCAGTTAAATAATAACGTTGTTAAAACATGCAAGGTACTTGCCTCAATTGTAGGATGTCGAGTTTATATGCTCTTCCTTTGAGACAAACTAAGAACATCTTTAAATACTTGTCTATTATTTCCAGATTAAATGGCTATTATCTGTAGGCTGCAACATGAGGGAATGACATCCTGCAGACACACACTGCACTATGAAGGATTTCGAATAAATATCAACACGGAACACCAGAGACAAAAACAGAGCTTACTTTCTGGCCTGAAACACCGATCACTGTTTCCCATCTCTAACGTGTGACTGCCCTCTTCCTAAAACCAGTAAATGATACAAGGTAACTGATTATTTTCCAGCCTTTCTTCCCCAGTATTCTCACTCACTGGGCTAAATTGCAGATGGAGTTTAATGTTGATAAATGCAAGGTATTGTCCTTTGGTAAAACAAACAAAAAAAAACACATACACAATTAAATGTTGAGCCATTGGTAGTGTTGTAGAACAGATCAACCTGGGGTTTCAGGCATAATTCTTTGAAGTTTGCTTCATATGTAGACAGGATGGTTATGAAGGTGTTTCACTTTATGTTATTCATTGTATAGACATAGTCAAAGAGATGTACTGAACGGAAACGGACCCTCTGGTACAACTTGTCCATGTCGACCAGATACCCTAACCTCATCTTGTCAATTTTGCCAACACCTGCCCATATCCGTCTGAACCCTTTCTATTTATATACTCATCCAGATGTTTCTTTTTAAATACTTTACCTTAACCAGCCTCTGGCAACTAATTCCATACGCATACAACCCTCTAAGCATAAAAATTGCCACTCTGGTTCCTTTAAAATCTTTCCCCTCTAATCTTAAACCTATGCCCTCTAATTGTGGACTCGCTTACCCCGGGGAAAAAAAACATTGTCTATTTACCCAATGCATGCTTCTCATGATTTTATAAACCTCTATAATTCACCTTTCAGCTCCTAATGATTCAGAAAAAACAGCCTCAGCCTATTCTGGCTCTCCCTACAGCTGAAATCCTCCAGCCCTGGCAACATCTTTTTCAATTTTTTCTGAAACTTTCCAAGTTTCACAACATCTTTCCGATAGGAATGAGACTAGAATTGTACGCAATATTGCAAAAGTGGCCTAACCAATGTCCTGCACAGCCGCAACATGACCTCCCAATTCTTGCACTCAGTGGTTTGAACAATAAAGGAATGCATATTAAACACCTACTCCACTATCCTATCTACCTGCAACTCTACATTCAAGGAAATATGACCCGTACTCCAAGGTCTCTTTGTTCAGCAACACTGTCCAGGACTTTATCATATATAAGTCATGCTCTGATTTGCTTTTTCAAGATTTAGCACCTCGCATTTAACTAAATATTCCTCCATCTGCCACTCCTCAGTCCATTGGCCCATCTGAACAAGATTCCATTTTACTCTGTGGTAACGTTCTTAACTGTTCATTACACCTCCAATTTTGATGCCATATGCAAATTCACTAGCTATATCTCCTATGTTCTCATTCGAATCATTTACAAAAATGACGAATAGCAGTGGACTGTCCTTTGAGTACAGGTGTTGGGACAGTATTTTCAGGTTGCACAGGACATCCATTAAGCATGTCCTATAGGACTTTATCCAGTTCTGGTCGCCCTGTTATATCGAGAATATTATCAAGTTCGGGAGAGTTCAGAAGAAATTTATCAGGATGTTGCTGGGAATGGAGTGTTTGCATATAATGACAGGCTCAACAGACTCGGACATTTTCTACTGGAGCGAAGGAGGCTGAGAATTAACCTTTTAGAGGTTTGTAATATCATAAGAGGTATCGGTAATGTTGAATGGTAGGTGTCTTTTCCCACAAGTGAGGGATTGTTTTAAGATAAAAGGAGAAAGTGTGTTAAAAGACATGACGTCATAGAGCTGTATAGCATGGAAACAGACCCTTTGGTCCAACGTGTCCATGGCAACCAGATAGCCAAAATTATTCTCCTCCCATTTGCCGGCATTTGGTCAATTTCCATCTAAACCCTTCCCATTCATCTGTCCATCCAGATGCCTGTTAAATGTTGTAATTGTGCCAGCCTCAATACCTTCCTCTGGAGGCTCATTACACACGGACCATCCTCTACATGAAGATATTGCCCATTAGAGCCCTTTTTTGTCTTTTCCATCCAACCTTAAATCTTTGCCATCTAGTTTTTGACTGTACTACCCTAGGGAAAAGACTTTGGCTATTCAATCTATCCGTTGTACCCATGATTTTACTAACCTCTAACATCAACCCTCCACCTCTGATTCTCCAGGGAAAACAGGCTCAGCCTATTCAGCCTCTCCCTGTAACTCAACCCCTCCAATCAGGGCAGTGTAAACCCTTCTTGAACCCTTTCGAGTTTGACAACATGCTTCATACAGATCATATCCAGCGTTCTGCCGTAATCAATCCTGTCCGTTACTCCTCAACAAAAGCAAAATCAAATTAGTGTGACATGATTATCCACGCACACCCCCATTTCACGATGCATATAAAGGGCTTTTGTCCAGATCGTCGCTTTTCCTGTTCGTCAGATGCTGCCTGACCTGCTGTGCTTTTCCAGTACCACTCCCATCTAGACTCTGATCTCCAACATCTGCAGTCCTCACTTTGGCCTATCCCTAATCAGTCCTTGCCTTTCCAAATGCATTTTAATCCTGTAGCTCATTATTCCCTCCAACACCATGCCCATCACTGATGTCAGGTTCCCCAATCTATAGTTCTTGGCTTTTTCTTTCCATTTTGTTTAATAGCAAAACTTTAGTCAAACTCATGACTTCCAGAATCTCACCTGTGGCTATTGATGATGACAACATCTCAGCAAGGGACCCAGCAATCACTTCCTTAGCTTCCTACAAATGTATTTAGTCCACCTGATCAGGACCTGTGAGGTGATTCATTTTTACACAGCATGTGGTTCGTGAAGGGAATGCACGTTCTGAGGAAGTGATGGATTGTGGGTTAAGTTATAACATTTAAAACGCATTTGGTTATGTAGAAGAATAAGAGAACATTTGGACAAATCTGGGCCAAGCGCAGGCAGGTGGGACTGGTTTAACTTGGGATTATGGTCAGCATGGACTGTGTGGGCCGAAAGGCCTGTTTGCAAATACCCTGAAAAACTCGATGAGTCTATGTGTGTTTGCATGTCCAAGTATGTGTCTGCATAATTCTGTTCATGTTTGTCTATTCCTGTGTGTCTATATATGTCTCTGTTAAGCTCTGTTTGCATGTCTATCTCTCTGTGCTTGTTACATGTGTTCCTGCATTACTGTGTGGATCTCTGTCTCTGCATCTCTGTGCAATGGGAACTCTTCTTGTTTTTGGTGTGAATCACTGAAACTGGGTCAAAACCACTCTCCCTTCCTCTCCATTTCCCTCTTTTCTAAAAGTGATACAAGCCCACACTCTGCTGGTCTGATTTAGGTCTTTTCAATCCTTTCTCACATGTAAGGTTACTCGTAAGAGTAAAACATTAAAAATTCCAAGTTACAGGAAGTGCATTAAAATTAATCTCATCGCTTTGGAAAGTGGCTCACTCGGAACTCCTTCGATATAATTGCAATGGAAATATGCTTTAATGTGTAAACTGTGTGTTGGAAATACTACCCAGTGACAAAACATTTCCACATTGCAGAAGGAGCGCAGACATTTCTGCACACGAACATGTTCCACTCTGCGGGCCTAAGTACAATGACAATGCTCTCCAAACTAACCGAGTGTGTGCATGTGAGTGAGTGTGCGCGCGCGCGTGTATGCACGTGTGTGTGTGTGTTTGGTGCAATAAAAATTCAGGTTGGATTTTGCTGCGAGCTGCTGCCCTCCCTATCTCCCTCTCAGACTGAATCCCTGATGGTTTACACACTTTAGCACCACGATTACATTGGGGTGGGGGGTGGGGGATCGGGGTGGGGGTGCAACAGAGATTGAAAACAAGATAAATCTCAGCAGCTCTGGAAGCATCTTTGGACAAAAATGAAAGTTGACGTTTTGGATCGAGTGATCCTTACTCAGAACTCATATCGGGGGATATTACATCACTTTAAACATCACAGAGACTGCCAGACCCACCCCACACAGATACACACACGAATACAGACACATAGAAGCACTCTCTATACATTGACAGTAATATAGACCTGGAGAGTGTGTCAATATTTCACTCGCTCTGTTTGGTGTGTGTCAATATTTTAGAGTGGAGTGTGACTGTAGGACAATTTCAATATTTGCAGATGCCAAACCTGAAAGAATTGTAAAGTTTGTTGAGGACGGTGTGGAACTCCAACAGGAAGGTTATATGTTGATGTAGTGTTCAGGTGTATGGCAGATGAGGATCAATGCAGCACAGTGTGAGGTGATGCTCTTTAGTAGGAAGGACATTGAAAGACAATATAAAACAGGTTGTACCATTATAAAGGAGGTGCAGGAGCAAAGGGCCAGGGTGTATATGAGAACAGGTTACTGAAGATGTCAGGACAGGTGGGGAAAGCAGTAAATCTCACAGATTCGTTTCAGTATCTGAGCTGTTTACAGGAGGAGGTGTAGGAGGGACTCTCCGTGCTCCTTTCCTGGGATGTGATGGAGACGATGTGTTGTGATCCCACCCTCCTGCCCACCGAGACCGTGGGGATTCCATTTGTACCAGCTCGACACAAAAGGGAGATGGCATCAGGCCCACGGCTTCTAAGTTGTGCCGGAGGGAAACGGAGGTGCCAGTGGGTTTAAAGTGAGAATTGCCCTTCACTGAACATTGCTCCTTACTCGGTTTCTGGGACGTTTCAGAATCTCCACTCGAGGCGTCCCAGTCCTCTCCGGCTTGTACCCGGGTCCCCCGAACATGGCAGGGGGAGGGTGGACGTGAGGGAACGGATATCGGGCACTCCACCACTCGGCTTGACTCTTACTGTCCTATTCCAGGCTGTTTCTCCTGGAATGGGAGAAAGGGAGGGACGGAGGGATGGAGGGTGGGAGTGGTTACCTCTGCTGTTAGTGCTGGTGTAGGTGTGGGGGAGATATGGTGAGGTGTCTGGAGGGAGTCAGTCCACAGTGTTGTATCCATGCAATGTTATTAGTGTGTGTGTGTGTGGGGGGGGCGAATAATGGGGAGAGAGAAAGAGAGGGAAGGTACTGCAAGCAGCAGTGAGAGTGGTGGAGCATGAATGTTGTTCTGGGTCGCTGCTGCAACAGATATACACTGAGTGTGAGGAAGCAGAGATAATACGGTGACCCTTATATTGACAGAGCGGGGAAGGTTATGGAGTCTTGACCTGTATTGCTGGACATTTCTTCAGACCTCAAATACTGCACTGAACTGGGTGGGGAGCTCAGACCATGCTCGGTGGGTCTGATAGTGTGACCCATTCTTGGAAGAGAATGGTCCCCCTCTGTACTAGCCCATCTACCAGGACCACTGTGCCCCGTCGACAAACTGTGGTGTAATTGCCCCTTATCTGCCATGCTCGCGGTAAACTGTACAAACCAGCTCCGACATCAAAAAAGCTCAACTGGCCTTTTAAAGATGGCACCAGTACCAGGGATCACGGAATACCCGGGGCAGCAGTGCGATGGCGAGTGCCTCCAGCCATGATGGGTGGGAGAATAGGACTGGCATTGAATGAGAGGGACACCATGGGGTGGGGTAGTTAATGAGGTGAGTTCGATAAGGTCGCACCAGGAAGTTAGCTCGACCTTGTGCAGACAATCCCTCTGTCACACTCAATGAAATTGGCGCTGAGATAAATTATGGTTTGATCCAGCCCAATGAGACGAAGACAATGTTGACCCCAATCCCAGTTACAACGCTGCAGCTGCTTGATCAATGCTCTCCATCACAGAGAAGGAGCTCAACGTCATCTTCCCCTTGGGAAATATGGCAGGGCAGGACACTGAGCTATCAGTGGGGAACCACTTTGAGACATATAATCATAATTCTATTAGTTTTAAAATAGAGATGGAAAAGGATGAACTGGGTCTAAAAGGTAACGCTCTAACTTGGAGGAAGGCCAATTTTGATGATATTAGCAAGAACTTCCAAACTGGATTGGAACAGATATTCGCAGTTACGGGGCCAGCTGAGAAGAGGGAAGCCTTCAAAAAGGTGATGTCAAAATCACAGAGACAGTCTGTCCCTGTTAGGGTGAAGGGTAAGGCCGATAGGTGTAAGGAATGCTGGAGGACGGGAGAAATTGAGTGCCTGGTCATGGATAAGAGGGAAGAATATGCCAGGTAGGGAGAGCAGGAGTCAAGGTTTTTTTCAGTACTCATTCACGGGTTGAGGGTATCACTGGTTGGACCTGCATTCATTACCCAATTACTTCAACCCCTGGGCATCAATGTGGACTTCAACAGTTTCCTCATTTCCCCTTCCCCACTTCACCCTAGTTCCAAACTTCCAGCTCAGCCCTGTCCCCGTGACTTGTCCTGACTTGTCCTACATGCCTATCTTCTTTTCCACCTATCTACTCCACCCTCCCCCCGCCCCCGACCTATCACCTTCATCCCCTCCCCCACTCACCTATTGTACTGTATGCTACTTTCTCCCCACCTCCCCTCTCCTCTAGCTTATCTCTCCAAGCTTCAGGCTCTCTGCCTTTATTCCTGATGAAGGGCTTTTGCCCAAAACGTCGATTTTGCTGCTCCTCGGATGCTGCCTGAACTGCTGTGCTCTTCCAGCACCACTAATCCAGTTACGAGTCACACACATGGTTGTCGGTCTGGAGTCACATGTAACCCAGGCCTGGTAAGGAGGCAGTTTGCTTCCTTCAAGGTCATCAGCGAACCTGATGGGTTTTCCAAAAATTGAAAACGATAAATTTTCCAAAGATCGAATGAAGTGACTGTCGAGAAGTGTCTAAAGCCAGTAGGAATAGACATAAGAGGGAAATCCAGAGGCCATAAAAGGGACAAGAGATAGTTCTGGAAAATAGGGTTAAGGAGAATCCAAAGGGACTCTACACATACATTAAGGACAAAAGAGTTACTCAGGAGAGTTTTGGGCGACTTAAAGATCAGCAAGGTTGCTGATGTGCAAAACCGCAGGAGATGGAGGCAATTCTAAACAAGCATCGTGTGTCGGTATTGACTGTGCAGAAGGATATGCAAGCTAAAGAACTTTGGAAATAAACCGTGACATGTTGAAAAGTGCCTGTATTACAGAGAAGGAGATGCTGGAGTTCGTAAACCAATAAAGGTGGGAAAATATTCAGGACCTGATCAGATGTACCCGAGAACTCTGTGGGTAGCGAGTGAAGTGATTGCTGGGCCCCTTGCTGAGATATATGTATCGTCAATTGTCACAGATGAGGTACCAGAAGATAGGAGGCTTGCGAACTTGCTGCGATTATTGACAATGTTTTAGAAGGATGGTAAGGAATAGCTAGTGAGCCTGACTTCAGTGGAGGGCAAGCTGTTGATAAGGATTATGAGGCACAAGGTTTGCATGGATTTTGAAAAGCAAGGACTGATAAGTGATAGGTCACATGGATCGAAGCATGGAAAGTCATGTCTCACTAAATTGACTGAGTATGGTTGAAGAAGTGACTAAGAGGATTCATTGAGGCAGAGGTGTATATTGTTGGTATGGACTTCAGTAAGGCAGTTTCCAACTTCCTGCATGGTGGATTGGTTGACAAGTTTAGTTCATATGGAATACAGGGAGAACTAGCTATAGGTATACAGAATTAGCCCGAAGGCAGGAGACAGAGGGTGGTGGTGAAGGATTGATTTTCGAACAGGAGGGTTGTTAACATTGGTGTGCTACTTGGGTTAGTGCTGGCTCCACAGCTTTTCACTATTCACATAAATCATTTGGATGTGATCATTGCAGCAATAGTTGCTAAGTTTGCAGATGAAATCAAAAATGATGGTGCAGTGGACAGGAAAGAAGGTGTACCTCAGCGTACAATGGAATCTTGATCAGATGGGCAGATGGGCTGACAATGGGAATGTGGTTTTTAATCTAGATAAATGGGAGGTGCTGCATTTTGGAAATGCAAATCAGGGCAGGACATGTACACTTCATGCTAACGTCCTGGGGAGTGTTGCTGAACAAAGAGACCTTGGAATGCAGGTTCATAGTTTCTTGAAAGTAGAGTTGCAGTTAGGTAGGATAGTGAAGAGGTCATTTGGTATGCTTGCCTTTATTGGCCAGTGCTTTGACTATATGAATTGTGTGGTCATGTTGCTGCTGTACAGCACATTACTTTGGCCAGTTTTGGAGTACTGCATTCAATTCTGGTTTCCTTCCTTTTGGAAATATATTGTCAAACTTGAAGGGAGTCAGTAAAGATTTACAAGGATGTTGCCAGGATTGGAGCTATAGGGAGAGTGCGAGTAAATTGGGTTCTCACAAACTTTGATGATTGGGTTATTTTATTCCTGAATCGTGAGGAGCATGTATAGTGTCCATAGCCAAGGTATTTTTCCCCAAAACTAGAGGGCATGGATTTCTGATGAGAGGGAAAAGATTTTAAAATGACCTAAGGAGCAACTTCTTCCCACAGAGGGTGGTGCACATGTGGAATGAGCTGTCAGAGGAGGTGGTGGAGGATTTTTACAATTATAACGTCTAAATGATATTTGGATGGGTACATGAAGAGGAAGGGTTTATATCGACATTGGTCAAATGCGATTAGTTTAATTTGGGGTATCCCATCTGCATGGTCGAGTTAGTCTGAAGCGTCTTATTCTGTGCTGTGCATCTCCGAGACTCTGACTCTATCTGACCTTGCACCAATATCGTATTCATTCATCATTCCCGGACATGCTAACCTATGTTGCTAGATATGATCGAAATGTCTTCATTACACCATTCTGAAACCTGCAAACACATCCTTCCATAACACGGACTCAGAGTATCTCTCCCTCTGTCTATTTCCCAAATCCCTCCCATTTGTTGGTGTTTAAACTGCGTCCCCACCATCTAGTTTTAATTGTCCAGTTTAATGTGAATAACTGTCCTTTATTTTTCCTGCCCTTGATTGTTCCTCACTCAAGAGCATCAGCTTCCAACACTAAGAAGCTTAGAAACAGTGTTCAAAAAAGCATTGCTTGCGTTTTCTTTGACTTCCCAGTGTCCTGCCCTGTGCTCCATGTTGGATAATGGGGTTTTAACAGTTTTGAGGCACACCTTATTAACTTCCTCTGTGCCTATTCATTGATCGCCTATGTTAATCACTCTCTGCTGCTCATGTGCTCAGTAACATCAGGAATCCTCACAACTGTTAGTGATTCAGACCAGGCTACTCATTTACCTCTGACTGACATTTGACTTAACTCAAGTTTTTGTACGTTCGTGGATTGTTTTCTGGAGGCTGTGTTTTAAGCTGCTGTGGAAATTCAGGAAGACCAGAGGCTTTGGTGATCCAACTCTGGATGAAACATGGTGACTGTAGTTACAGTATCTGGATGTGCAACATGACCAACAAATGGCGCAGAGTTTGCAGAGAGGGGAATCTCTGTAAAATGGGATGAGGGAATCACAATCAGATCAGCCATGGTTTTGAAAAATGTTGGAGCAGGATTGAATGGTTCGCTCATGCAACTTATTCAGATATTTCTGTTAGTACCAAGCCAATTCCTTTTCTCTCCCAGTGTCTCACAGTGGTGGGTAGTGAGTCACCTCCTCCTGTTCCTGGGAAACAGAAATCTGGGCCTCACTAGCCTCCAGATTTCCCTGCATCACAGTCTCAAGCAGTTGAGTGACTGCCTCCTGCTCCTCTGTCCCAGGCACGAGCAGTTGAGTGACTATCTCCTGTTTCTCCCTGTTCCTGAGCAGCAGTTTGAATGCTCTGAATGATGTCACAAGGTTAAGAAAGGATTTGATAACAGGAAATTTCGAAAATGGAGCAGCATTACACAAAGGTATCTAGAAAAGTCTCCACCAAACATTTTATGCAGCTCGTCTCTTATTTTATTCCTGTCTCCTTTTATAAACAGGGTTCCGACAATACTCCCATATAAAAGGAAGACAGATGAAATAGATTGAAAGATTTATGGTCTATCCCTCAGCAACTCTCATTCATTCCATCCAAACCTAGTAAATGTTCCCTTTTATTGTGTTATGTGAAATGATGTAAGGTACTGGTTAACTGAACCTTTTTGTTTGGTGACTGTGACTAATGTCAGTCTCCATGGATTCTAATTATCCCAGTGGAGAGTTTCCATCTTTTAATGACAAAAGGGCTCGATTCAATACGTTATCCCGGAGTATGGGAGGGAGCACCACCGATAGCACTAACAGGTATCGGCTGCTCCAAAGAGAGGGAGAGATCAGAAACTGAGAACATTCGACTGGACAGTTCCAACAGTGGATCAGAATCTGAGAACGTTAGACTGGAATGTTACAACAATGGATCAGAATCTGAAAACAATAGATTGGAAAGTTCCAACAATGGACAGGAGGTTATCCTAATATGTTTGGATTTTTTCTACATATTATTGGTGGCCGTTAACAGCGCGGATCAAATATGCACTTTACATTATTCAATGTTTTTATTATCCTATCCTGGCTATTGTTGGTGTCCCTGGTAAGTTTCACTGTCGATATATTATTTGCATTAACCATGTGCGACTGTATTAATGTTCTTTTCATTTACTCTACTCTGTAAGTATTCACGGTCCAAACCACAACAAACAACAGTGAACTTGTTCATTCTTTCTCTCCTTCTTTAGTTCTGGCACTGGTCCTTGTTGGTTGACGTACTCACTTTCAGGTATGAACCAGGATGCATTGCATCACTGCCCTTGCTATTTAAATATTGAAAGCTTGGAGGTCACTGTCTTCTGTTCTGGATGCAAACTCCATTTCCTTCCTCTGACTCAATCTCATCCCTGGCCAATAACTGAGGCTGAAACAGACCAGTCACAACTACGGTGATCCCTTTGGCCATAAGCTGATTACTGACACCATATCCTGACCATTCCTAATTTTAACTATTGAAAACTGCGATTATACTTCACTGGTTCATCCCATCTGCTGTGTGAACCTTCAGCTATGATACTCAATCTTAATAAATCTGCTGCTGCTTAACCAAATCTGAGTCGGTATTCCATGGCTTGTATCTAAAGGCAGACCAAAATCCCATAAATCCTGTACGGATTGCTTTATATTGTTGTTGGGTCTGGCAATGTCTTTATTTTAATATTCAAAAGCACGTCGTCACCTCTGTCTATGACACGGTCCTCAGTCTCCCTCTGTTAATGACACAAAGCCCTGTCAGTTGTTCACGTTTATACAGATTTCATCTATGTCTATTCTCTCTCAAATAATAATTTTCATATCTACTACCACCAACACACACACACACACACACACACAGACACAGACACACACAATCTCTTGCCTTATATTTCGGCAGTGGAGATTCAGAGCCATACATTTGTGGAAGACCATTTACCGTCACTCACTGCATGGGTTACAAATTTTCCCGTGCAAGACATTTTTGTAGTGCAAGTGTATTAGCAATCTACTGGCAAAGGTTTGCAATGGTCCCCATGCTGGGCAGGTAGTCCCGTTTATAGAGTAGTCCACGAGCATGGTGTGCATTGCTCTCCATTCTGGCTGGTCCCTTGTCCCAGTTTATGGTGTCTGGGATGGTTCTGTGAGGCAGATTCATAATTTGATGTAACTAACCATTTCAAGTGATCTGGCAATAATTTTATTGAATGCTCTCATTTATGCGATTTGACACACCATTGCCTCACTTCTCCAGTTACTCCCACTCCCCTGTCTCCTTATCCATATTTTCACAATATGTGATCAGTTATTTAATTATTTGTTTTTCTGTACCTTTCCCTGGTGTTGTTTTTTGGCTCCCGAGTGTATCGAGTGCTGGCATTGTGAAGCTCAGAAAAAATGCAATGGTATGTGGCAGGCTGTTGCTCCATGTTGGAAAGGGGGTCCAGGAGCTTTGAGACACGTCTTTGAAACATGGTCTGTGCATGACCACTGAAAGCCTGTGTTTGTTCCTCTCAGATGATTATGCGGGCCATAACATAAGGAAACCCGTCGAGAATTATTGTCAAGGCACCGGTCTCTAACTTGGAGCGGATGGGGTTCTGACTGACTCCTGTTATGGAAAGGTTAGTGGAGGTGATGGGAATGGTTTGCTAGAGGTTGTGCTGTGAGCTGCAAAATATATTCAGGGAGACCTGAGGATTTGCTGAACCAACTCTGGATGGAGCATGGAGACTATAGTTACAGCATCTGGGTCTGTAACATGAACAACAAATGGAAAAGAGGCTGCAGAGACGGGAAGCTCTGAAACCACACAGTGTGTGTGGGGAAAGGGATCTGCCAAATCTGCCCGTGTTTTAACAAGGAGACACACATCATTTCCCTCTCCCCTTTAAATATACCCATGCAAATTCACCCTCTCCTCCCCGCAAACAAACACACTCCCCCTCGCTCACATGCGCACACATTTCCCCTCTCTCTCACACACGCATACCCTCTCTCTCCCTCCCAAAGACACACATACTCCCCCTCACTCTCTCACAAACACATTCTGTCTCTCTCTCCCTCGCACAGACACTGCACCTTGTTTTCAAACACCCATGCACGTGCACGCAAACACACACACACACACACACACACACACACACATACACACACACACACACACACACACACATCTAATCTGTAAGATGAATTTTCATTTGCCGGTTTGTATTTCCAGATGCATTATATTTTCTCAAAAATATTTACAATTTGTAGAGTCAGTCAATGAGATATTTTATGAGCTCCTATTTTGGAAATAAACCCAAACTACTTCCAGGTGAAGACGCATACAGACTCCAAACAAGATCACTTGCCTAAAATACGTTGTCTGACTGGAGAGATCACCTCCTTTATATCGATAATACCTGAAGGTATCTCCAGGCAGGACTTGAAAGGAACTCTTGGATTTGCATATTCATCAATCTATACCTGCATCTCTATTCTAAGCAATTAAAGATTTAGCAGCCATCTTAGATATGTTCGATTCATGTGCATGTGTTGTACAACCCTTTCATCTTTTCCTTATAAATTTTGTGCCTAAGGTCTTTTCTCTCTAACACCTGACGAAGGAGCAGGGCAATGAAAGCTTGTGTTTTCAAATAAACCCGTCAGACTATAAATTGGTGCCGTGTAATGATTGACCTTACTCAACCCAGTCCAAAGCTAGCACCTCCAAATCATGGTTTTTATTGGTTGGCCAATTTTCTCTCCAAGCAAATAAATTGTTCTAACCCCATGTGCTCTTGTCTTGCATATTAATCTTTAGTCAAGCATGTTATGCATTGCCTTGTTGAAGTCCAGATATAATACATCTTTCAGATCCCAGTAATTCAACTTATTTGCCTTACTTTTTTAAAAAATAGAAAATCATTCAAATATGATTTATCCTTAATAAAATCATGTTGCCTTTAATGGATTGTGGTTTGACTTTCAAAGTCTCCTGTTGTTCATTCCTTAATAAGAGATTCGACCAATTTGTCTTCAGTCCCAATCGTTTGCTCATACCTTTCCATTCCCGAGTGAAGTTGGTTATTCTAAGTTCATCCTTTTCCATAACCTCGACAGTGCATTTCAGTTCCCGTGAAATAGGCACGAGGCTGTAAAAGATCTGCTCCAATGACAGTGTAAGGGGCATGGGTGGCCGATTGGACTCATTCTGTTCCTGCATTACACACACAATGGCAAGAATGTCCTCCTGATGTTCCTACACTATAGTCCCGATGGCTAGCATGTCCTGCACCTATACCTGACCAAGCCGCCCAAGATCTCAATGTCCTCCTCCTGTTGCTTAATGACAAGTTTGGGGGCTTATGGAATCTCCCTGCTGTTATGCCACGTTTCGAGTGTTGAATTGTGCAGGAAGTTGTGTTGCCCACAGTGGTAGCTCAGTGGTTAGCACTGCTGCCTCCCAGCACCAGAGATCTGGGTTCAGTTTCAGTCTGGGGTCATTGTTTGTGTTTGCACATTCTTCCTGTGCCTGCAAACAATAGCACAGGCTACATAAATCTCTAATTCAATATAAATAAATACTGTAATGAGTTAGTAGTGTAAATGTCACTTTAACACGACAGTCACTGACTACAGCCCTGCATCGTTCACCGAGTTCTTCATCAGAAAGCACGCAAGCTGACTGACCACATGATGCCTATGCAGAATTCCAGTTCTCTCCAAGATATTCCCCTCCCGGTTTGAAATTAATTTCCTTCTAAATGTAGACTACAAATCCCACATTCAGGCTGAGTTTCAAGGCTTGCAGAGCGGATTGCATTCCTGCTTTATCTGAACACACTGAGGGTGCATTTGGCAGACAGAGGGATGCTGAGGTTGGGATTTGCTTTTCAGCTGGTGCCAGAGACGGTCTCCCATAACAGTGAACGGGAGCTCGCTTTATAAAGAAAGGGGCACAAATCACTAATTGTGTTGCAGCGAATTTGCGTTTAATAACACGCCTTATTGGATAAATGCCTGTATATTGAATGAAGGATCAAAATTGATGGACCAAAGTGAATACAGTAGTTCCTATTTTATGTGTTCCCATGTTTAAGCAGAGTAAAGGATATGAACACTGTGTGGGGAAAACTGAATTTAGGAGATTTTCACCATGAAATAGAATGCAGGATGCCCAGTGTGTTGAATGACCTCCTCATTTCCCGATGTTTCTGTGCAGTCTGTGGGAGAGCTCTGTAAATGTTGCCACCTGCTCTCAGGTGTTAGGAAGCAGATCTCTGCAGGGTCAATACGGTAGTATTTGCCGTTCCAATAGTGAGGGTGGAATCGGGTGATCTGTTTTATCCTTTAAGACCCCAGAACAGTTTGAGACAATAGAGTGCCTTGCTTGGCTGTTTCCAGGACCATTGAAGAGTTTATCGCATGTCTGTGTGTCTGGAGTCACGTTTAGGCCAGACCAGGAAAGCACGGGAGATTCACTTCCTGAAAGTACATTGGGGAAGGAAATTGGTGGTTACAATCGACATTGGCTTCAAGGTCACTGTTAATGACTCCAGGTTTTACATCTCGATATTTTATTAATTGTAACGTCCACCAGCTGCAATAACATTAGCCTGGTCTCGATTAGTAATCCAGTGACTTTTCCACAACAGCACCATCTCCATATGGGGACCTATCTGAAAGCACACTGAACTGGTTATTTCTGTGCTGCTTGACAGCTCTGTCAAAAAGATCTCCCACCAATATGACTATCGCGACGGGACCAAGGGCGTGGTAAATGGTCAGACTAGTTATTCCCTTGTTATGGGATTGGACATAGCTGATTGGACACAAATTTTCTCATTGCCAGGGAGATGTCAGAGTTGGGGCTGGAATGAAACAGCTTCCCCAGGGACACGGCTTGTTGTGCAGCACAAGGTTTCAGTCCTATTGAAGGAATGGTGTCAGGGCCAAATGCCTTTGTCGTATCTTGCGTTCAGCTGTTTCTCCATGTCACATTTAGCAAATCAGATTGCTTAAAGACTAAGATCTGTGATTCTGCGGGCAGCATGGCGAGGGTGAGGTGGATCATCAACTCAACATTCTGGCTGAGGACGGTGCAGATAATACAACCATGTCTTTTACACTGATGTACAGGGCTGTCCTGTGATATAGGATGGCGATATTTATGGAGTACTCTCCTCCAGTGAGTTGTTTAATAGTCCATCGACATTTATGTCTGGATGTGGCAGCACTGCAGAACTTCGATATGATCTGTTCGTCTTGGGATCATTTCGCCCTGTGTATCAGATGTTAGTCCTGCTGTTTCGAATGTAACCAGTCAAGTGCAGTAGCTTTAATGGGTTGTCATCAGGTTTAGTTACACATGGTTCCGACCCTATCATGTTCACCCACACTCGTCACTGAACCATAGATCAGCTTGATGGTCATGGTAGGCTGAGAGATTTTCCTGGGGAAAATGTTACAGATTATAGTTGAATACAATTCTGCTGCTGCTGTGATTCTACCGCACCACATGAATGCCCAGTTTGAGCTCCAATATGTTCAATTCAATTCTACTGACTGTCCCCCAGTTCACACCAAGACCCATTCATCCATCAGTCTTGTACTAGTGTCTTAGCCTGGTTTCTGATGTGGTAACACTTCCATTTTCCTATTCCCATTCTGCTTAGGGTCTCTCCCTGGTGTCACGCCTCCAATTTGTTACTTTACTCAAACCCCTTAACATATGCATCTGAATCTTTTCCATTCCCCCAATGCCATCTTCTGTATTTGATGTGAATGTGTTCCCCTCTGTTTCTCTCCCTGACCAAGATTAAGAGCTCTGCAGTGTCAGATATGCCAGCCCTATGCAGTTTCAGATCAATGAATTTGTGCACCTTGCATTATCGGTCACATCCCAGTGCATTCCGTGTTAGGCCAAGCGTTTGAGCAGCTTTAACACACGTCTATGGATTTTGTTCAAAACCAGAAATTGCTGACGAAACTCAGCAGGTCTGGCAGCATCTTGTGGAGTGAAAGCAGAGTTAATCTTTCAGACCAGTGACCCTTCTACAAAGCTCCCATTTTCTCCATCAATTTTAGCATTTTCATTTCCAGTATCCATAGTAATTTGTTTTACTGAAAACTTGTTCTGAGCTTAGTCATTTCGAGAGAAACTCAACAGGTCTGGCATCATCTGCAGAGTCAGAGAAACAGAGCTAGGCTTTGAAGTCCAGTATGACACTTCTTCAGAACTGAAAAGGATTGGAAAATGAGCTTTATAATCCCTTGACAGATATGGGGAGTGGGTTGACGGGTAAAAGTGGGCGTGGCAAAAGATAAACATGCTTTTCGTAGTGGTGAACGAGAAGATCATGTGAAATAGCTTTAAATTAAGATGTGAATGGGGAAAAGAGGTTCTCTGCATTGAGTGAACGATAAAGAAGATACAACCACACAAGGTCATAGGGAGAGCAGGAGGGAGATTGTACGGAAATTGGAGAACAGCTACAATGGGGTCAGACTGTGAAATTATGAAATTGTACATTAACTCCTAAAGGCTGGAAGGTACGAAAGTGTAACGTGAGTTGTTACTCGAGCTTGGGTTGTGCTGCCTTGGAACATTGCAGCAGCCCAGGCTGAAATGTTAGCATGAGAGCAAGGTAAGTTATTGAAATGGGAAGCAATGAGATGGTCAGGGTTATTTCTACGACAGAGTGGGTGTGTGCCTCAAAGCAGTCTCTGTTTGGTCTCGCCAATATAAAGAGACTGCATTATGAGCAGCAATGACAGTAGATCAGATTGAAAGGTTACAAGTGAAATCTGCTTCAACTGGAAGCTATGTTTTGGGCCTTGGACATTGAGGAGGGAAGAGATGAATGGACAAGTGCCGAAGCTTCTGTAATTGCATGGGATGGTGCGATGGGGGAGTGGGGAAACGTTCGGGGTGATGGACGGTGACACAGAGGGAACGGTCGCTGTGAAATACTGACAGTGGGCGGGAGGGGGAGATGTGTTTGATGATGCTGTCCTGCTGGAGATGGTGGAAACGGCGTAAGATGAATATGTGAATGTGGATTCTCGTGCAGGAGGAAGTGTGGACAAGGAGGAATCTATCATTGTTCCGGGATTGGAGGGGACGGATTGAGGGCAACACCGTGGAAGATGGGACAGTCAAAGCTGAAGGCCCTGTCCACCAGAGTTCGGGGATTTCTGGTTTGATGGAAAAGGAGGTCACATTAGCCACAGCTCACAGAAATGTGGCATCGTCAAATAGAAACAACAGAGATGTAGAAACTTGGAGAATAAAGGCAGCCTCCCCTGATCTTGTTTTCAGCCACAGGCAGAAGATTCCGCCTGAATGATTGAAAAGAATCAGGCATTTAATTTGAGGATTTCTGCCTCATGTCTGGTCTGAAGTGGAATGTGAAAATATACCCAGAGGAAGACAGTGAGTATACGTGAGTAGAAATTCAAACAGTTATCCCAAACCGCTCAGTAATTTTTGTTTCTGTTCAAAAAGAAGAACTCGATAAGAAGATGAACCACCCATGGTTGACAAATGCTCTCAAGGGTACAACTGATGAACATTAGTGGAGGGCCAGATTTAGGATGTTTATTTCAGGGACCAGAAGCAGATGCTAGGCATGAATTTCAGCTGTGCTTCCTGAATTCCACACAGAAACTACTGCCATTGCTGCTCCATCCTCTTCCCTGCTCGTGTCCCCTTCGTGATTCCAGGTTCTCCCTCTCAAATTACAGAGTACATTCTCTTACATTATGGTCCCTCCCCACTTCACCTGAAACTCTAATCAAGTCTTCCTACTCTGCAGTAGCATCAAGCTGTGTTTAGTGCTGCCACTTTGCCTTTGGTTTCAGTGTGGCTCGGCCTCTCCATTCATGCTGTTTTCCACCTCCCACACATCTCACTCTGGAAAGTTTCCTTCTTTGAGTAAACCTTATTGAAAACACCTATCCCCCTTTGCACTGAATTCACACTGCAGTCCAAATTTCAAAAGGTATAATCAGCCTTCATCTCACTCTGCTATAGGCAACTTCACACTGACCGTGTGGTACAAGAATTCCCCTTCTTATATGGTTCAGGCCTGTGATGCGCTTTCACTGTAGAGATCATCACCCCATTTAGACAAAGCAATTCAGGTGTTTGGCCTCTTATTGGTACTCGTAAGAGTTTCCTGCTGCCTTAGTATTATAACATGGAGAAAAAAACAAATCACAGTGTGAAGTTTGGGCTGAATGTTATTTACCTGTCATCTGAATACTGTTTCAAATTTGAAGTGCTTTATCTGTAAATGCTTGTTCATGAAGTTAGTGTCAGATAGCGTGTCGGAGGTTGAGGGGTGACATTGTAGAAGTTTATAAAATCATGAGAGGTATGAATAGAGTGAATAGCCAAGGTCTTTTCCCGGGGACGGGGGAGTTCAACCATAGAAGGCATAGGTATAAGATGAAAGAGGGAAGATTTGAAATGGACGAAGGGTTAATGTTTTCACATAGAGGGTGATGTGTGTGTACATGGAATGAGCTGTCAGAGGAAGAGTGGGAGATGCAAGTTCAGCAACAACATTTAAAACTCAGTAGGACAAACATATGAATGGGAAAAGCTTCGAGGCATATGGACAAAATGCAATCAGATGAGACTAGTTTAGTTTGGAAAACCTGGTCAGCATGGACAAGTTGGACCAAAGGGTCTGTTTGTGCGCTATATGACTG
Source organism: Chiloscyllium punctatum (assembly GCF_047496795.1). Taxonomy (NCBI): domain Eukaryota; kingdom Metazoa; phylum Chordata; class Chondrichthyes; order Orectolobiformes; family Hemiscylliidae; genus Chiloscyllium; species Chiloscyllium punctatum. The sequence goes on along the minus strand of NC_092771.1, from coordinate 42,587,239 downwards.
TACCAATCTAGAAAGAGAGGGAAAGGGGAGAAAAGACATGATGTAGTAAATTGGCAAGAAATACAAAAACAAGCAGCAAGAACTTTTCCGAGCATATAAAAAAAGTTCAAGATGAGTGTTATCTTAGGTGTAATTAATTAGGAAAGGATACAGAGGATAATTGGAGGATGTGACTGAGGCATTGGCTACAAGGAGCAGACAGATAATTTACACCTATGTTTTACATCATTCCTCACAGGGGAAGGTACAGTAAGTTTTTCAATGATGTAAACAAAATGGTAATAGGAGGGAAGTTCTTGAACCGTCTCTAACAAAAGAAACAAGGATTTTTCTAACAGGTGAGAGTAAGACTAGACAGGCCAGCAATAATTCACAGCTGGTTTTAAAAGAAGTGGTCACAGTCTTGGGATCATGGCGCCCTCTCTTCAGATGTTAGCTCTGATGTTTATTAATGTAAGCAGTAAGTGCGGTAGCTTGAAAGGGTTGTCTTCAGGTTTAGGTACAGACGGTTCTGACCGTGGCATGTTCACCCACACTCATCACTGAAGCGGAGATCGGCTTCATGGTCATGGTAGACTGAGAAATTATATTGTGGTTGAATGTAATTCTATTGCTGCTGCTGCTACTACAGCTGCTGTAATTTACAACATCACATGAGTGCCCAGTTTGAGCTGCAATATCTGCAATACAATTCTGCTGCCTGTCCTCATTCGTACGGGGTCCCGGTCACCCTTCTCCCCTGTACACAGTGCCCTATCCCGCTTTCTGATGTGGGACAATTTTCTTTTTTAAAAATTCTCGTCCTGTTTGGGTATCTTCATGATGCCATACCTCCAATTTGTCGCATTCCTCAAAAGCATTTAAGGTTTTCACCTGAATCTCTTCCCCTCCGGTAATGCCATCTTCTGTTTAAAGCGACTGTGTTTCCCTGTTTGACCATGATTAAGAGCTCTGTAGTGTTGGTGATGACAGCCTGATGTGGTTTCAGAGCAAATGAATTTGTATACCTTGCATTATCATTCCCTTCCCGGTGTATGGTGCTCCATGTTGGACAGGGCGTGTGAGCAGCTTTGATACACATGTTTGAAACTTGTTCAAAACCAGAAATTGCTGAAGACACTGACAAGTCTGACAGCATCTGTGGAGTGAAAGCAGAGTTAATCTTTCGTGTTCTGTGACTGTTCCTCAAAACATCCAGTAAGTACAACAATTTTTGTTTTTGTTTCAGATTTCCTGTATCCAATGATCTTTGCTATATTGAAAATGTATTCGGTAACTTTTCATTTTTGAAGGAACACAGGGTCTGGCAACATCTGCAGAGATAGAGAAACAATGTTAATGTTTCAAGTCCAGTGCAAATCTTCTTCAGACATGTAAAGGATTGAAAAGTGAGCATTTTAGTATCTTGGCAGAGGTGGGAAAGAGTGTTTGGAGGCCCATTGTGAAAGACAAATGGGCTTTAAATTATGGTGAAAGAGACCCGATATATAATGGGTGTATATAAATGTGTAAATATTATAAATTGGTTTTCTCTGTTGAATGGAACAAAACAAGACACGAACTTAGGGAGCCCAGGAGGGAGAGTGTACGGAAAATGGAGAACAGCCATAGTGGGTTCAGGCTGTGAATTTATGGAATTGAATATTCACTCCTACAGACTGTAACGCACCAGAATGTAAAGTGAGGTGTTACTCGAGCTTGGGTTGCACTTCATTGGAACATTGCAGCAACCTGCATTTTCTTAGATTCACTACAGTGTGGAAACAGGCCCTTCAGCCCAACAGGTTTATACTGACCCTCCAAAGAGTAGGAAAACCAATCCCATTCTCTACCCTAATACTGTACATAGACCCTTGACTATTGCACCTAATATCAACATCCTGAACACAATCGGCAATTTAGCATGGCCAGTTCACCTAACCGACACAACTTTGAACTGTGGCAGGAAACTAGAACACCCAGAGCAAATCGAACCCAGTTCCCTGATGCTGTGAGGCACCAGTGCAAACCACTGAGACACTGTGCCATCCAGGACCGAAATATTATAAGACCACAACTCTATACAAGCAGAAATGAAGCCATTCGGACCATCAAGTCTGCTCCGCCATTCGATCACGAATGATAGATTTTTAATCCCATTTCCCTCTTCCTGTCAGTTATCTTTGATCCCCTTGTCAAGCAAGAACTTATCTGAGTCTGTTTTAAGTACACTAAATAGAACATAGAACATAGAACAGTACAGCATAGAACAGGCCCTTTAGGCCACGATGTTGTCCCGAGATTGAAGCCTAATGTAAAACGTAGTAATTTAACCTACGCACCCCTCAACTCACTGCTATCCACGTGCAGGTTCATCAGTCGCATAAATGTCCCTAATGACTCTGCTTCCACCATCAGAGCTGGCAATGCATTCCATGCATTCACAACTCTCTGTGTAAAGAATCTATCTCTGATGTCTCCCTTTTACCTTCCTCCTAATATTTTCAGACTCTGACTTCTCGGACTAGTCAATCCTACCCTGGGGAAAAGTCTCTGGGTATTGACTCTATCTATTCCTCTCATTATTTTGTACACCTCGATCACATCTCCTCTCTCCTCCTTGTCTCCAGAGAGAAAGGTTAAAGCTTGTTCAACCTTTCTTCATAAAGCAAGCCCTCAGTCCAGGCAGCATCCTGGTAAAACTTCTTTGCACCCTCTCCAAAGCCTCTGCATCTTTCCTATAGTATGGGGTCCACAAGTGGACATGATATTCCAAGTGTGGTCTCACCAGGGACATGTAGAACTGCAGCAAAACCTCACTGCTCTTAAACTCTATCCCTCTGTTAATGAAAGCCAAAACACCATATGCTTTCTTGACACCCTATCCACTTGGGTGGCAAATTTGAGGGATCTATGCACTTGCGCACACAGATCCCTCTGTTCCTCCACACTGCCAAGAATCATATATTTAATGCTATATTCAGGATTCGAATTTGACCTTCCAAAATGCATCACTTCTAATTTACCCAGGTTAAACTCCTCTGCCATTTCTCAGCACAGCTCTGCATCCTGTCTATGTCGCGCTGCAGCCTACAGTCGCCCTCTATACTATCGACGACACCTCCAACCTTTGTGTCATAAGCAAATTTACTAATCCACCCCACAACCACATCATCCAAGTCATTTATAAAAACTACAAAGAGCAGAGGCCCAAGGACATAGCCCTGTGGGATTCCTCTCAAAACTGTCCTCCAAGCAGAATACTTTCCTTCTTCAACCACTGTCTGCCTCTGCCAGCCAGTCAATTCTGAATCCAGATAGCCAAATCTCCCTGTATCCCATACTTCCTGACTTTATGAATGAGCCTTCCATGGGGAACCCTTTCAAATGCCTTGCTAAAGTTCACATACACCACGTCCACTGCTCGACCGTCATCGACCTATCTTGACACCTCCTCAAAGAAATCAATAAAATTTGTGAGGAATGACCGGTCCCTCACAAAACCATGCTGACAGATTTAATCACACAATGCTTTGCCAAATACTCATCAATCAAATCCCTCAGTATTTTTTCCAAACGTTGCTGACCACAGACGAAAGTCTGACAGGTCTCTAATTGCCAGGGATTTCCCTATTTCCCTTCTTGAAATAAGGAACAACATTCACCTCCTTCCAATCCTCCGGTACGACTCCTGTGGGGAATGAGGAGGCAAATATCCTCACCAGCAGCTTAGCAACCGCCTTTCTAACTTCCTGGAGCAGTCGAGGATAAATCTGGTCCTGGGGACGTATCCATCTTAAAGTTTTCCAAAATTACTAGCACATCAACTTCATCAATCTGACCTGGTCAAGACTGATCTGGCCCAGCTCCTCTCAGTTTTCATTTACAACAAGTTCCCTTTGCTTGGTGAAAATCGAAGCAAAAAACTCATTTCGGGCTTCCCCGATCTGCTCACACTCCACGCATATGTTCTCTACATATCCCTGATCGGCCCTACCAACTCGCTGATTATTCTCTTATTCCGCATGTATGAGAAAAATGCCTTTAGATTCTCCCTAATCCTTCTTGCCAAGCCTTTTTCGTGCCCCACCATGGCTCGCCTTAGTCCATTTATGAGCTCCTTTCTAGCAAGCCTGTAATCCTCTAAAGCTGTGCTAGATCCTTGCTTCCCCCATCTTACATAAGCTGTCTGCTTCCTTTTGACGAGACGTTCCTCTGTTCTCGTCACCCAAGGTTCCTTAATCTTACCCCTTCTTACCTGTCTCAGAGGAACACATTTATGTATCACTCGCAACAACTGCTCCTTAAACAGTCTCCACATATCTGCTGTGCCCTTTCTGTGGAACAATTGCTCCCAGCCTGTACTTCCCAACTCCTGTCTGACAGCATCATAATTTCCTTTGCCCTAATTAAATTTCTTCCCTCGGAAACTGCTCCTTTCACTCTCCCAGACTATGCTACATGTGAGGCTTTTGTGATCACTTTCACCAAAGTACTCTTCCACCGTGAGTTCTGACACCTGTCCTGGCTCGTTGCCGAGCACCAAATCCAAAATAGCCTCTCCCCTCGTGGGTCTGTCTACATACTGAGCAAGGAAACCCTCTTGAACACACCTGACAAAAACGGCTTCATCCACACCATCGGCACCTTAGGAGGTTCCAGTTGATGCTGGAAAAGTTGAAATCACCCATAACAATAATCCTGCTACTATTGCAATTTTCCAGAATCTGCCCGCCGATGAGATCTTCAATCTCTCCACTGCTATTACGTGGTCTATAGGAAACCCACAAATGCGGTGACTGTTCCCTTGCTGTTCCTAACTTCCACCCATACTGACAGAGTAGACAAATCTTCCTCAACAACCTTCATTTCTGTAGCTGTGACGCACGCTCTGATAAGCAATGCTATACCATCTCCTCATTTTCCACCCACCCTGTTCTTTTTTAGATTAGGTTACTTATAGTGTGGAAACAGGCCTTCAGCCCAACAAGTCCACACCAACCCTCCATACAGCACCCCAATCAGAACCATTCCCCTGCATTTACCCCTTCATCTAACACGACATATTCACCCAATCTGCACATTTTTGGATTATGGGAGGAAACAGGAGCACCCAGAGGAAACCCAAGGGGAAAATGGCAAACTCCACACAGACAGTTCGCTGCGGTGGGAATTGAACCCGGTTTTCTGGCGCTGTGAGGCAGCAGTACTAACCACTGCGCAGACCGTGCCGCCCCTAAAGACTTTTAAACGTTCTAAACCCTGGAACTTCAAGCAACCATCCCTGTCTCTGTGAAACCTACGTCTCCGTTATGGCCACGACATCGTAGCCCCAAGTACTGATCCATGCTCTAATTTCAGACTCTTATTTCGGACATTCCTTGCATTAAAGCAGACGCACTTTAACTGATCCCTTTGTTTCATCGCGTGAGAAACCTTCCTGATAGGTTCAATATACCCTCTCACTGTCCCGTCTGCAACTAACCCCGTCTCAGGCATGTGGTCTTATTCCTAACCCCCTGCCAAACTAGATTAAACCCGCCAGAATCACACAAGCAAACCTCCCAAACACGCCATTTGTGCCCCTCCAGTTCAGGTGCAACCCGTCCTTCATGTACAGGTCCCACCTTACCCAGAATGTATCCCGATGGTCTAGGTATCTGAAGCACTCCCTCCTGCACCAACCTCGCAGTCAAGTGTAAAGCTGCATTCGCTGACTCATCCTCATCTCACTAGCTCGTAGCACTGGTAGCAAACCTGAGATCACTACTCTACTCGTCCTGCTCTTCAGCTTCCAAACTAACTCTCTGAGGTCACTTTTCAGATCCTCAGTCACTTTCCTGGCTATATCGTTGGTGTCAAATGATCTGGTTTCCACAGCCTTCCGTGATAAGGAATTCCACAATTTCACCAGTTTCTGGCTAAAGACGTTTCATTTTATCTTCATTCTAATGGATTTTCCCTTTGCTCTAAGCCTGCGCCCTCCTGCCAGTGCAAACGTTCTCTCAGTTTTGTCTGTATCCAGGTCATTCAGTATTCTGTAAGTTTCAACTGGATCCCCCCTCATCCTTCTAATCTCCATCGAGTATAAACCCAGAGTTCTCCAACGTTCCTCATCTGTTAAGCTTTTCATTTCTGGTGAACCTTCTCTTGACACACACCAAGGCTAATACATCCTTCCTGAGGTATGAGGCACAAAATAGTGGAAATGTGGTCAGACCAGAGCCTTAGAAAGCCTCAGAATCCCCACCATTATATTCTACTCCTCTCGAGATGAATGACAACTTTGTGTCTGTCTTCTTAACTGACTCAACCTGCAAGTTTATCTATGGCAAATCCTGGGCTTGGAATCCAAGTCCCTTTGTTACTCAGATTTCTGATTTTTTTTCCAATTTAGTAAATAGTCCATGCCTGTATTCTTCATACCAAAGTGCATGACCTCACACTCTCCCACATTGTGTTCCATCTGCTACTCCTTTTCCCACTCTCCTAAACTGTCGAAATCTTTCTGCGGGCTCCCTGCCTCTTCAATACTACATGCCCCTCCACCTATCTTTGCACTATCTGCAAATGCAGCCAGAATGCATTCTGCCCCGCCACTCAGATCATTACCTTACAAAGTGAAATGTTGTGATCCCAACATTGGCTCTTGTGGAACACTGGTAGGCACCGGCTGCCGTCCTGAGAGGAACAATTTTATTCTCACTCTGCATCCTGCCAGAGAACCAACCTTTTATCAATCGTAGTATCTGGCCTCTGACTCCATGGGTCCTTATCTTACTCTGCAGCTTCCTGTGCAGTACCAATTCAGAGGCCTTCTGGAAGTTCAGATAGGTAACACTCTCTGGTCCAACCCATCCTTAACTCCTCAAAGCATTCTCATAATCATGAGAGCAATGTAGGTTATTGAAATGGGGAGCAATCAGAAGGCCAGGGTCATTTATATAGACAGAGTGGAGATGTTCCTCAAAACAGTTTCTCTTTGGCTCACTAGTGTAAAGGAGACTGCATTGTGCGCAGCAATGACAGGAGACTGGATTGAAAGTGTACACGTGAAATGCTGCTTTACCTGGAAGGTGTGTTTAGGGCCTTGGACAGTGAGGAGGGAAGAGGTGAATGTTCAAATGTTGCAGCTTCTGCATTTACATGGGAAGGTGCCATGGGGATGTGGGGAAGTGTTCGGGATGATGGAGGGTGCCACAGAAGGAGTGGTCCCTGTGGAATACTGACAGTGGATGGGAGGGGAAGACGTGTTTGATGGTGCTGTCCTGCTGGAAGTGATGGAAGCGGTGGAGGATGATTCAGTGAATGTAGATCCTAGTGCAGTAGGAAGTGAGGACAAGGGAGATCTATCATTGTTCTGGGGAGGAGGGGACGGAGTGAGGGCAGAAATGAGGGAATCGGGACAGACACAGCTGAAAGCTCAGTCCATCAGAGTGAAGGGTTTTCTCGTTTGAATGAAAAGGATGACATGTATGAAGCTTCCCAAAGGAATGCGGAATCATCTCATAGAAATGACAGATACAGGGAAACTGGGAGAATGGAGACACCCTCAGGTGATCATTTGTTCAGCCACATACGTAGGTTCCCCCTCAATGATTGAAAAGAGCCAGGTATTTCAAATGCAGATTTATGTCATATATCTGGTCAAATACGGAGTGTGAAAACAGACATCGGTGAAGGTCAGCAGATGTGTGTGTGTGTGTGTGGGGGGGGGAATCATTTAAGCAGATACTGCTTAATAACGCTCAGTAATGATTGACTCCGGTCAAAAAGAAGATGATATGAAGATGTGAAGATGAACCACCCATGATGCACAAAGACTGTGAAGTTTGCTAATCAATCACAAACTGAAGAATTCAGAGTGGGGCTCTCTGGCGTGGCCACATTTGGAAAGTTTACTTCTGGAACCAGGAGCAGATTGTATGAAACTAAATACAAAGAAAAATATTCCAAAACTGGCAAGATATATGAAAAGAAACTAACCACAAGAGTTTTCCCATATCAAATTAAAAAAGTACATGATCTATCCGTGACCCTTGGAAGAAAGGCAGAAGAGAATATGTGGGACATCGGGCGGATGTGACTGTGGAAGTGGTTTCAGGGAACAGGCAGAGAATTTAAAACAGTATTTTAAATCGTTCCTCACAGGGTAGGCACAACATTATAAATAAAAATTGTAGTCAGATAAAAGTTTTGCATAGTCTCTAACAAAACAAACAAGGCCTGTCTCAAACAGAAAAGTCCAAGGGTAAACAACTCATCAGCAATTCATAGCTTGCTTTAAAAGAAGTGGTTACAGAGTGACTGGTGGCACTGTGTGAAATATTCCATAACTCTCGGGATTACAGGCGTGTTCCAGTGAAACTGGCGAAACTCCAATGTGGCGCCTGTCTTCAAGAAGAGAGTGAGTCTTCAAGTGTTTAGGTGTTCCCTTTGTCTGAATTATGGAGCATATTTGAGAGGCTTAATGGCCTCATGAGGCACTTTCATCCTGAGTGATTTTGAAAAAAGTAAAACTCTGCTCCTTCCTCTGATGCGTTACATACTGGAGGATGAATATTTTGCTAAAGTTGAGTTATTTTGAAAATTATCTGGAACATTGTACAAATGACATCATCCAGAGAATTCTAGAAACAGCACTCATGAGAACATTTTATAACCATGTGGGGGTATTGCGTAGGTGAGAGAGACGGAGAGAGAAGGTGCTGCATTGCAGTGGTGAGAGTGTTGGAGGCTTATTCTTGGTAAGGCGCTAACAGACATACAGTGAGTGTGAGAGAGTAGGGAGAATACGGTAACCCTTATCCTGACAGAGCGGGGAAGGTTATTGATGTTTTTACTGTATTGCTGGACTTTTCTTTTGACCGCAGATACAGCACTCAGCTGAGGGTGTGCTCAGATCATGTTTGATGAGTCTGGTGGTGCAGCTCCCTCTGGGAAGAGAATGGTCCCGCTCTATACTAGACAATTCATCAGGAATTCCGTGCCCCTGTCGACAAGCTGTGGTGTAATTCCCAATCTGCCATGCTCGGGGTAAACTGTGCAGGGCAGCTCCAAACTGAGAAAGCTCAACCGTGTGCCCATTGGCCTTTTAATGATGGCAGCAGTGGCACGGATCACTGAATATCCAGGGGTACTCGAGCGATAGTGTGTAACTCCAGCCATGATGTCTGGGAAAATCGGGCTGGTATTGAATGAGAGGGACACCATGGGGTGGGGTGGGTAGGTAATGAGGTGAGTTCGATAAGATAACACCAAGAAACTAGCTCTGCCTCGTGCAGACATTCCTTCTGTCACACTCAAGGAAAATGGCACTGAGACAAATTATTGTTCAATTCAGCCCAATGAGTCGAAGACTCTGCTGATCACACTCCCAGTTACAACACTGCAGGACAAATGTTTATCCAAAACTCTCCATCATCTTAGCTTACACCAATATCCTGCTCACCCATCATTCCTGGAAACAGTGACCTATATTGCAAGATACTATCGAAATGTTCTCATTCCACAATTTTTAAACCTACCATCAGATCCTTCTGTGAAATTCTCTCTCAATCTCCCCCTCTCTTTTAACCAAGCTCCTCCGATTTGTTGGTATTTAAACTGATGCCCCCGCCATCTCTCTCTGGCAGTGAGTTTCACATCCACAGCACTCCTGTGACGTGCCACAATGTAGATATTGAGCTGTAAATGGAGGAAGCTGCACATCCTGTCATTTGCAGCATGAGCTGCAAGTTCCCCCACGCTGGGCAGTGATCTAACACAGTGTTACGCATCAATGCAGTGATTGGTGTACATAGCTGTGTATGCTTGGAAGATAACTGCTCCACATTATTAGATAAATTCACTGCTATTCACTGCACAGCTCCCCATGCTGCACAGATATCCAGTCCGTGTGTATAGAACAATGCCTTTGTGTGTTCTGCACAGCGCCCTGTGCAGAAAAGATTATCTAGTCCAAGTTTATAGATCAGTGACTGTTGGACAGATAAGTCGTGAGCTGATGATTTCTAAACAGTGTTAGATCCTGGACGGATTGCTGAGCAGTACACCAGCGTGGTCTACGCAGTGCTTCATGCTGAGTGGGTCACATCAGCGCTAATACGTATCCGGGCTGGATCTGAGAGGTGGATTCAGTATCCGATATAATTCCTTACATGATTATCACTCCTCCAGCTTGGCCCATTCCACTGGTAAATGTGAGGTGATGTGTTTCAGATAGAATTGACTTGGTAAAATTTTTGGCCTTAAGCAAAACACTATGCGAATACTGTCGAAAAAAGACAACAAAAGGAAGAGGAACTTGCAATAACTTAATTCTGTTGGAAAACTTAGCAGAATAATAGTTTACTTAATAGCTATACAGTAACTGCTCCAATATGGTATTGTCCAATAATCACACTTTTCTCAAAAAACAAATGCAGGAAACAGATGGTCTCACATGCAGTTCTCCAATCCAGGAGTAAAGACCATCAATAGACAGTTCTGAGCGAAATCACAGAGATAGTGTGTAGCACCCGGGAGAGATTTACTGCCTTCCAACCCTGCTGAGACCCCAGCAATAACTACCGAAAGGTCAAAATAAGAATCCTGGTTCTGTGAGAGTTCGACCATCACTCCACAGGACCAGGTAGCGGCTGCAAGAACACAAGGAATAGACTGTATCTACATCGTCTATGGCCCTGTAGGTGTCTCTCAAAAATGCCTAAACCCACCTCAGCGTTAAATGCTGGACAGACAAAAGTCAAAGTTAAACATAAATAAATAAAATGAAAAGATGCAGCAGGCCTGGTGATCAGACACAAACGGCCTCGGGAGCCCAGCAATTCCTACACTGCCAAAACACAGCAGAATCATTGAGCTTGTGAAGAGAAAGATTTATCTCGCTCCCCCACCTCTATGTTTACAACTGGAGATATGCCATTAGACCAATAATCATCGATATCAAAATCCCACCCACACCAATTATTGTGATATATCAGAGTTGCCGTGAAATGGGTTAACTGGAGCTGTTTGTTCTGTGACTGTGATTAATAGCAGCTGAAAACGTGTTGCTGGAAAAGCGCAGCAGGTCAGGCAGCATCCAAGGAATCCAACATCCTCTGTGATTAATAGTCTTCCTGGACCTAACTGGGTCACTGGAGGCTTTCCCTCTTCCATAATTAGGGACTTCTTTCAACTTATAATGCCATAGTATTCGGCGCAGAGTCAACCTCAACAAGTTTGGGATCACCAGCTATAGAGAAAGAGAGAAACCAGAATCTGAGAACATTAGAATGTTCCAACAATGGATTTGAATTTGAGAATATTAGGCTGGAATGTTCCAACAATGGATAAGAATCTGAGAACATTAGACTGGAATTTTCTAACAATGGATCAGAATCTGGAAACATTAGACTGGAATGTTACAACAGTGGACAGGAGTTTTTCCTGGGGTCTTTATTGGCTTTCTCAGGATTGGCCATGGTTAGAGTTGAGGATACTAGCCGTACTAATGATTATTCAAGCAGGGTACTATCCCATCCTCGCTATTATTGGTGTTCCTGGTAAGTGTATCTCTGTCGATTCTATAAATGATTCTGAATGTTATTGCTATTCTGGTTGATTATATTTAACAAATACATAAAATTTCAGTCACAAACGCCACTTCCTTCTCATGCATTTCCAAACTACTTACTCATAAACATCTGAGAAGGAACAAGTCTGTTCGGAAACTTGAGTCCATTTTTACCCGTGAACTATTTTTTGTCTCCATATTCTCTCTGTGCTCAAACCTGCTTGCACCCACCTTCATAATATCCCCAATTTCCAGCTCTGCCTGAGTTCTGTTGCTGACTTTGCCATTACCTACCCCTTCGTTAACGACAGATTTTATGGCTCCAGTTCACTTCACACCTCTCTTCCAGTTACAAATATTTTGACCACAAACTTGTTCTTGTCTCTACAGTTACTTCACAACAGGGAATCTTAAACAGAGTAATAATGTCACTGACTGTTTAATTCAGAGGCACGGGTTATGATTCTAAGACCATTGTCTGAAATTCTATCACAGTCGATGACTAAATTTAAATTCCAATGACAAAAATTGGAATGAAGCCTAATTTCACTCATGGGAACGATAAACCATCAGGATTTATTTTCATCGTTTATTAATAACCTTTGGTAAAGAAACCTAACATGTTTGCCCTGTCTGAACTAAGTGTTACCTCAGATCCACAACAATATGGTTGCCGCTGTATTGCCTTGACAAATGGCCAAGTGGTCAAGGGCAGTTAGGATGGACAACAAATGCTGCCCTTGGCAGTGATGCTGGCATCCCGCGAAACAACAACATTTAAAGGTGAAATAACCAAGGAAATGGGGATGCTGGCGATCTGAAATAAAATTCTCCACCGTCTGAAAGAATGTTGGAGAATCTCAGCAGGTATGGCAGTCTGTCGGAAGAAAAACAAATAGCCTTTCGAGGTCAGTGAACCTATCAAAACTGAATACAACTGAAAAATAATATTATTATATCAGAGATGGTTGGAAGGGTGAGTGGGAGGTTTGTGTTGAGTGGATGATGTCCAGCAAGAGAGAGAGAGAGAGAGAGAGAGAAAGGAAAAGCAAGCAAAATGCTTGCTGATGATGGACCGGAAGGAAAACAGAATGAGAAGTTATTCTAACAATTCCCCTTTTCACATATTCCTGAATATCACATTTATTACGGGATGTCCCTGCTTACCGTGAGTAATGTTCCTCTATCTCTCGTCTCTGAGTGTGGTGATCAACTCCATCAGCAATACTTATAGTCGCTGAGATAGAGGGAAACGTAATGTTCCATTGTCAACTGCTTCTCTGGAGAGAGCGATTGTTACTGTGCGACTGTGTGGAGATGTAAGAGCTTTCTCAGCCAGGAAGAGAAACTGAGGAGACCGAGGCATTTTCAACACTGAATGGATGCACTGTGTGTGTGCGGAATTGACTTGCTGCTGTCATCTACAAAGTCAGTGGAGGTTCAATGGATGGTGTTCTCAGGATTGTGATGTCAACTACTGGGTTCATTCATGGAGCCCCGAGGGTCTGGGGACCCCACTCTGGATACTGCATTTACAATGTGTCTGGGTCCATGGTAAACAAATGGAGCTGAGACTACACAGAAGGGAAGCTGTGTAAACTGGGAGGAGCAGGGCATTGTACTATACTCTCTGGTATTTCCAGGAACATTTGTCTAAGCTGCACCTATTCAGGTGTAAAGTGTAATGCCAGCTTGTCTAAAAATTGAGGTTGTCACTGAGCTGTATCCCCTCCTTCATTATAACCTGTAGTCTCATACCAGGGACAGGACTGTGCTGGCACTCACGATGAATTAAACTGGATTGATACTGACTCTACCACTCTACCGACCTAAACTCCACTTACAAGGAACTATGAATCTTCACCCGTAGTTCTCTTTGTTCAGCAACATTCCCCAGGGCACTACCCTGCTTTAACTTACCAAAATGCAAAACCTCACAAATATCTAAATTAAACTCCATCTGCCAGTTCTTGGCTCATTGATGGTCAAGGATCCCGTTATATTCTGAGATCATCTTCTTTACTGTCCACTGCACCACTTTGGTGATGTTATCTGTAAATCTACTGACCATGCCTCCGATAATCACTTCAAAGTTGTTTATAGCCGTGATGAAAAGCAGTGAGCTTAGCACTGATTCTTTCAGCACGCCGCTGGCCACAGGTCTTCAGTCTGGAAAACAATCTATTACCTTCAAACCAATTTTGTATCCAATTGATTCGTTTTTCCCAGATTACATATAACCTAATTTTAGTAATCTGTCTACGATGGGGAACCTTATTTAATGCCTTGCTGAAGTCTGTGTAAACAATTTATACCACAGAGTCTTCTTCAATCTTCTTTGTCACCTTTTCATAATACTCAATCACATTAATTAGACATGATTTCCATCACACAAATCCGTATTGACTATCCCTAATCAGTCCTTGTCTTTATAAATAGATGTAAATCCTATCCCTCAGACTCTCCTCCAACGAACTCCTCGACACTAAAGTTGGCTGATACTGACCACAAAAAATAATTATTACTATGTTGGTGATATGGCCAATGATATAGTTCTCAGAGTGTGTCAGGGTCAGTGCTAGGAACAAATCAGGCAGATTTCTTTAATCTGCTAAAACAACACGTTTATGACCAAAACAAAGTTGCTCAAACTATGATGGAAAGAGGAATGACGAGAGGATATTGCAAATATGTACATTGATATTTTTCTTTGAAAAATACTGAGAAATACACGCAGACACACACACACACACACACACACACACACACACACACACACATGCACACGCACGGACACACACACGTATTGTTGATAACAAACTGAAAAGCAAAATATCTGCAAAGTTAACTTGAAAGAATATTGTCCAAATATGATTCAAACTCATGACCAAAGGAAAAATGACAGTTTGACACAAATGCTGTTCTATTTGCAGAGTCATCAAGTCCTACAGCATGGAGAGAGGCAGAGAGGCCCTTTGGTGCAAACTCGTCCATGCTGACCCAAATATCCAACCACACTAACCTCATTTCCCAGCACTTGGCCCATAGCATTCTCATCCTTTCCTGTCCATGTACTTGCCCAAATGCCGTTTAAATATCGTTAATTTCAATGCTTCAACCACTTCCGTTGGCAGCTCATTCCCTTTGTGTACCACTCTCTGTGTAAAATAGTTTCCATCAGTTTCCCTTTTATTCATTCCCCTCTCACCTTAAACTGATGCCCTCTCCTCCTCGATTCCCCAACTCTAGGGAAAAAAGGCTGGATCCATTCACCCTAACCGTATAAACTTCTTTAAGATCCGTCTCAGTCTCCTATTCTCGAAAAAAAAAGTCCTCGCTTGTCCAACCTCTCCCTATAATTCATACGGTTGAGTCCTGGCAACATTTTTATAAATTCCATCTGCACACATTCCAAATTAAAAACATCCTTCCGATCGCAAAGTGACTAAAACTGAACACAACACTACAAGTGCAGCCCCACCAACATCCTGTATAACTACAACATAACTTCCAAACTGCTCTCCTCCATGTCCTGACCGATGCATGCTAGTGTGGCAAAAGCCTTCTTCATTACCATGTCTAACTATGACCCCACTTTCAGAGAACGGTGGACCTAAACTCCATGGTCCCTCTGCTCAACTACACTCCTTAAGGTCCTACCAATCACCATGAAACTCCTACCTTGATCTAGCGTTGCCAAAATATTCCTCGGCCCACTTCTCTAGTTTGAACAAGGTCCTGGTGCAATTTCTGATATACTTCCTCACTGTCCACGATACCACCTATTTTAGTGTCATCTTCAAGTTTCCCAATCATGCCTTGTACATTCGCAAGAATAACATTGATACAGATAACAAACAGCAATGGACCCAGCAGCAACCCCTGAGGCACTTCATGTGTCACAGGCCTCCAGTCCGAGAGCATCCTTCCACTATTACCCTCTGCTTACTACCATGAAGCCAATTGTGTGTCCAATTTGCCAGCTCCCTCTGGATTCCATGTGATTCTCACCTTCCAGACAATCCTATCAATGGTAACCTGGTCAAAGGCCTCCGTGAAAACCATACAGACTGTGTCGACCGCCCTGCCCTCATCAACATTCCTGGTCACTTCATCAATGAACTCAAACAAATTTGAGCAGCATGATCTCCCACTCACAAAGCCATACAATATTTCCAGTCAAAAAACATCTATTAATAATAATTATTAATAATAACAAACTAAATAATAAATAATAACAAGATGACATTTTCAGTAGAAAATAAATTATCCGTGGTATGTGATACTGGAACGTGCATCATGGGTGATGGGCAGAATAAATTTTGTCCCTGTATCATTGAACTGTGTTGAAAAAAGCAAGGGTGGCATGGTGGTTCAGTGGCTAGTACTGCTGCCTCATAGTGCCATGGATCCGGGTTTGGTTCCAGCTTCTGGTGTCTATCTGTGTGGAGTTTGCACATTCTCACTGTGTTTGTGTGTGTTTCCTCTACGTGCTCCACTTTCCTTCTACAATCCAAAGATATATAGGTCAGGTGAATTTGCCATGCTACGTTACCCATAGTGTTATGTGCATTCGTCAGGGGTAAATATAGAGTAGGAGAATGGGACTGGGTGGGTTAGTTTGGAGGATCGATGTGGTCTTGTTGGGCCAAATGGCCTGTTTCCAAACTGTAGGGAATCTGTCAAAAAGACTATTTCTAATCAACCCTTATTTTTCCAAATGCATGTATATCTCATCCCTCAGAGTCTTCTCAAGTAACGTACCTACCACAGTTGTTAGGTTTCCTGCTCTATAGATCCCAGATTTTTCTTTGCTTCCCTTCTTGAACAATGGCACCACATTTGCTACTCTCCAATATTCTGGAACCTAAACTGTAGCTAACGCTGATGCAAAAATATCAACCAGGGTCCCCGCAGTTTCCTCTGTAGCCTCTTGCAGTATTCTTGGATGCATCTGTTTAGGACCAGGAGATTTATCCACCTTCATACATTCTAATGCATCCAACACGTCTTCTCCTGTGATATTGACTCACCCCAAGATAACCCTACGACCTTTGTTAAGCTCCCAAGTCTTCATGTATTTCTCCACGGTAAAGGCAGAGGATAAATATCCATTGAGAATCTCGCAAATCTCCTACGGTTCTGGACATGCATGTCCACTTTGGATCTTGAGGGGTCATATTCTCATTTAGTTATTCCTTTTTCTTTAATATACTTAAAGAACCTCTTTGCATTCACTCTAATCTTCTCAGCCAAGGCTACCTTGTCTCCCCTTTTCGCCCTCCTGATTTCCTTCTTCAGTAAACTACTGTATCCCGTGTACACCTCCAGGTATTCCCTCGATCCCAGCTGCCTGGACCTGAGCCACGCCTCCTTTTTTGCTGGTCAAAGCCTCATTATATCCTGATATCCGAGGTTCCCTCTTCCTACCAACCTTGCCTGTTACCCTCACAGGAACATATAGACCTTGAACTGTAGACATTTTACTTTTAATGTCCTCCCACTTGCAGGAGGTCCCTTCGCCTGCAAACAAACTCCTCCAACCAACCCCTACAAGCTCCTGTCTAATTTCATCAAACTTCGCCTTGCCCCAAGTTTGAACTTGAACATGTGGGCCAGTTTTGTCCTTCTCCATAACTATTTAAAAATTAATGCATCCATGGTCACGGGTCCCAGAGGGCTCCCCCACTGACACCTCAGTCACCTGTCCTGCCCTAGTGCTTAGAGTAGGTCACGCTTCGGCCATTCCCGATTTGCACCCTCTACTTACTGCTTGAGGAAACTATTCTGAACACACTTAATAAATACACCCCATCTCAGTCCTTAAATCTGTGTCATTCCCAGCCTATGTTAGGAAAATTAAAATCTCCTACTAATGCAATCCTATTGGCCCTGCAAGTCTCCCCAATCTGTCTACATATTTTTGTTCCCCTAATTCCTCGTTTACTATTTGGTGGCCTATAGTACAATCCAAATCCTATCACCATTCCCTTCTTATTTATTAGCTCCCCAGCCAAATCCTCACAGGATGATCCATCAGTTATTTTATCTCTGTTTACTGCTGTGTTACTCGCCTTAATCAAAAATGAAACTCCCTGCCTCCTCTTTCCACCATCTCTGTCCCATTATAAAACACCTGTACCCTGGTACTTTAAGCTGCCGGTGCTGTCCCTCCCTTAGCCATGTTTCAGTAATGGCTATAATATCCCACTCCCACGCACCGATCCATGCCCTGAGTTCATCGGCCTTACCTGTCAGCCATCTTGCATTGAAACAGTTGCAATTTAATCCAACAGGCATTCCTTGCTCCCCGTCGTTGTCTAGCCTGACCAGTCTCTTCATTTTACTATTTCTGATTACTGTATCTCCTTCTAGCCTCGCACTTCCCTCCCTGCTGTTGAGGATCCCACCACTCCCCAACCCCAGCCAATCTAGTTGAAACCCTCCCTCGCAGCAGTTGCAAACCTGCCTGCTTGGATACTGGTCCCCTTCCAGTTCAGGTACAACCCGTCCTTCCTGAACACGTCACCTTGCCCCACAAAAGATCCCAGTGATCCAAAAATCTCTGCCCCCTGCACCAATTCTTTAGCCACCCCTTTATCTGCCATATCCTCCTATTCTTACCCACACTAGCACGGAGAACTGGAAGTAAAGTGAATATTACCACTGTCTTTTCTCCTTTTCCTTAGCTCTCTATAATTACTCTGCAGGATGTCATCACTATTTCTACCTGTGTCACTCTTTCCTTTGTACCAATGTGCACAATGACCTCTGGCTGCTTCCCCCCAACCCCACCCCCGGTGAGAACATTCTGCAGCAGTTCTGAGACATCCTGGACCCCGGCATGTGGGACGCTACACACCATTACGGATTCCCATTTGCTGCCACAGAATCTCCTGTCTGTTGCCCTCACTATCGAGTCGGATAATTACTTCTGTAGTTATTCTACTTGCATAGCCTTCTGGCAGTGGGAAATCTTCATGAAACAGTTGAATTTGGCTGAATTGTTTTGCTTCAGGCAATGGGGAGATTCTAATGAATCCTCATCAGGAATCCTCCATTAGTAGGAAAGACGAATGGGCTTTTTCTCACTCCCAAACATTGCTGTGATGAGCGATAGGGAAACAGAAAGGGAGCAATAGAATGTTTCTCGACAGATAGGCTACATTTTCCATCTGTAAGTTAAATCAATAACGTTATCAGTCCCACACTGAACTCCGTGAGCTCTTCTTGAACATTGTCCAAACTATATGACTCCATTACATTCTCGACTCCAGGTCAGTGCGTTATTGCAGAATCAATTCATTCACAATAAATGGTCATACTTGTTTTGAAGATGTGTTAATATGTGCTTGCATAATGTAAAAATAAGCGTTTCATGTCTTCACAAATATCTGTGTTAAAAAGAATATTCTTAAACATATACAGTAATTGCTGGAAAAGTTCAGCCTGTCTGTCAGCATGTAGGAAGAGAATTCAGAATTCAATTTTTCTGTCCAATGACTTTTCCTTTGGGACTGACTTATTCTTAAAGTATTTCCCCAGTTTTATTCTTCCACACGAGAAGAAATATCCATCCGGTATTCACCAACTACACTCTTCTCAAGATCTTATATGGTCAATAAAACATCCCTCATTCTCAGGCCGAACTGTTAATTCTTCACAACGTAATGCCTTCAGCTCAAGAATGCGTAAAGAGAAACATCTTTGAGACATTTCGAAAGCAATTTTGTTTTGTTTTCAGTTTAGACAGTTATAACTACACATAATGCAACAGATGCAATCTCAGCAATGCCCTGTGCTGATGCAGAAAACATCGCTAAGATCATACCCAACACCCCTTGCACGAAACAGGATCATGACATTTACCTTCCAAATCATTTGCTACATCTTCAGGTTAATTTGATTTGATTCATGTACTAAGACACACAAATCCCTCTGTACCATTGAGTTCTGCATTCTCCTTGCATTTAAATAAATTTCTGCTGTTTCATCTTCCCCAAAACAGAAAATTTCCATCACATATATAAATGCACTGGTTTTTTTTTCTGCTGAAGCTTTGCTCACAGCCATCCTCTGTCTGTATGCCATTGCTTGTTGCTGTGTCCTCCCCAGTCTGTGTCCCATAACAGACGATCTGCCCTTCCCTGTCTGTATCCCATTACAGACGTACTGCCTTCAGCCGTCTGTATCGCATTGCAGAGGCTCTGCCCTTCCCTGTCTGTGTCCCATTATAGATGTACTGCCCTCGGTCTGCCATCCTCCGTCTGTATCCCATTGCAGACAGTCTTCCCTCCCCCTGTCTGCATCCCACTGCAGACGCTCTGCCCTTCCTCGTCTGTGTCCCACTGCAGACTCTCTGTCCTCCCCCTGTCTGTATCCCATTTCAGCTGCTCTTCCCTCCCCCTGTCTGCATCCCATTGCAGATGCTCTGCCTCCCCTGTCTGTATCCCATTGCAGATGCTCTGCCTCCCCTGTCTGTATCCCATTGCAGATGCTCTGCCTCCCCTGTCTGTATCCCATTGCAGACGCTCTGCCATCCTCCATCTGTATCTCACTGCAGACAGTCTTCCGTCCACTCTCTCTATCCCATTGCAGATGCTCTGCCCTTCCCCTGTCTGTATCCCATTGCAGATGCACTGCCCTCCCCCCGTCTGTATTCCATTGCAGACGCTCTGCCCTCCCTTATCTGTATCCCATTGCAGACGCTCTGTCTCCATTTGACATCTTATTGAATGACGATCCTGGTGCATGAGCAAACTGGGCTCCATCTCTTCCATCCGGTTCATTAGAATAGATTTTAATTTGTTGATGACGTCACACAGATCCCTGAAGAACTCCACTCGTTACAGCTTTCCAAACACAGAATGAGTAATAATCTCTACTCTGCATTTCCTGACAGCTACCCAGGGTGTCCCTGCTTCTGCAGAACAGCCTGGGATGGTTATATGGCGTCCTCCTGTGCTGTGTAATTTACTGAATACTTCATTCTGTTTGGTGCGGCCTGTTTGGTGCAGCCCATTTTGCCGCAGACCCATTTAGGCGCAGAACTATTTCAGCGCAGCTCATATTTATTCCTTTTCAGGCTTCGATAAAAGCATTAATCAAAGCAATAAAACTAAATATAATGTTTATTCCCTTCAGTAAAAATGTTAAAAAGACACTTGAGTAAGTATAACACTGACTCAGAGTTTTCTTTCAGAGCTAAAATGATCATTGGTCTTGCATTTTTTCACATTGAAAACATTCATGAAGCTATTGAACATTTGACTGATGCGCTTCCAGATGAACTGCAACCGCTGCTGGACTGGTTCAAGGATAACTATGGAGGTAGAAGATTATGCAGAGGAAATGGTCGGTGTCCACCGCTTTTTCCAGTTGGAATGTGGAATTTATACGAAAGAACTTTAAACAATGAGGACAAAACAAACAATAATGCAAAAGCTGCCCACAGGAGATGACAATGCAAACTTGATGTGGAACATCTAGTTATTTGCAAATATATTGAGAGTTTACGAAAAGTTCAGCGAGGAAGGGACATTTACGATGAGCATGTGATAGAAGGGCACGATATTCCTTTGAAATTAAAGAAGCAGATGCTAGAATACAAACACTGGTAAGAAGATTTATTGAGAGAAATGA
This sequence comes from Chiloscyllium punctatum, assembly GCF_047496795.1. Classification (NCBI taxonomy): domain Eukaryota; kingdom Metazoa; phylum Chordata; class Chondrichthyes; order Orectolobiformes; family Hemiscylliidae; genus Chiloscyllium; species Chiloscyllium punctatum. The sequence goes on along the minus strand of NC_092771.1, from coordinate 42,566,058 downwards.
TGTCGAGTATTTTCGAGGATTGTCCATAATTTTGAATGAACGTCATGTTTTAGATTTTTTGTAATGAACTTATATCATTTATTTTTTTCTTTTTAACATTTTTACTGAAGAGAATAAACACTACTTTTACTTTTAGTATTTCATTAATGCTTTTAACTAAGCCTGAAAAGTGAGAGAGATGAGATTGGAAATGCCAGCAAGTTTAAATTGAGATTTGCTCTTTCCTGAACATTGCTGCTTACGTGGTTGGTGGGACGTCGATGTTTCAGAATCTCCACACAAGGTGTCCTGGTCCTCTCTGGCTCTTTCCAGGATCCTCCCCACATGTCGAGGTAGAGGGTGAGGGAACGAATATCGGGCACTCTAACACCCGGTTTGGCCTTTTATATCCTATTCCAGGATGTTTCTCCTGGAATGGCAGAAGAGGAGGGACGGAGTGAGGGTGGGAGTGGGTGTCCCTGCTGTTAATGCTGGTATAGGGGAAGGGGGAAGGGTGAGATGTCCGGAGGGAGTCTGACCACAGTGTTGTATCCATGTAGTGGTATTAGTGTGCGGGGCTATTGCGTCAGTGACAGAAAAAAGTGGGGGAAGGAAGGTGCTGAATTCAACAGTGAGTGTGGTCGTGCTTGAGCTTTATTTGGAGATAGCGTGTGAGCCTTGTTCTGGGGTAGGTGTTATAACAGATATATAGTGAGTGCGAGGGAGCAGAAGAATATGGTGACACTTATCCTGGCAAAGTGTGGGGAAAGAATATTGATGCTTGTCCTGTATTGCTGACCAATTCTTCAGATCATCTCAGCGTTGAGGTGAGTCTCCCTGAACGTCTTGTCCAGGTCTATCGGTAATAACGCCACAGACCCTTTCCATCACTTCCCACAGAATCAGTTTGGGTGGATCTTACAAATAGCAAGGTGAAGCAAACATTAGTGTATAATATATCAAAACCAAATCTGTCATGGAAATACTTTACAACATATGCTCTGGAAAATAGGTATGCAAGTATATGCAAGGGGGAGCAATGACACAGTGATATTATCGCTGGGGTCTTAACCGAAAGACCCAGGTAATATTCTGGGGACATGAATTCAAATCCTGCCATGGTGGAATTTGAATTCAATATGTATCTGGAATCAAGGGTTGATGATGACCAGGAATCCATTGTCGATTGTTGGAAAAACTCATCTGGTTCACTGATATCCTTGAGGGAAGGATACTGATGTCCTTACCTGGTGTGGCCTGCAAGTGACTCCAGACTCAAGACAACGCTGCTGACTCTTAACTGTCCTCTAGCATGGCCAATAAATGCTGGTTATCCAGGGACGCCCACCCCCCCATCCTGTGAATGAGTAACAAATAATCGTGTGTGCTGCAGTAATAATAGATGGTCTCAAATTGCACTGAAACTGTGAAGATAAACTTCCGTAAGTGTGTATCAGGTAGGTTGAACAGTGTGTTGTGAACCAAACTAGAGAGCACATTAGTTCAGATTTGGTGTTGTGTTGTTAGGAGGACTAATTAACAACCTTGCTCTGAAGCAGCTTTGGAGGAATAGTGACATCAATATGTTGCATTTTTACACAGCGTCTGAATACAATATCGAATGTTTGAACATGGGAGAAGCAATGATTGTGAGAGTCATAGAGTCCGACAGCTCTGAGAAAGGCCTTTCAGCCCAAACTGGTCCATTTCGAACAAAATGTTCCTTCACATTAACCCCATTTCCCTGCCCTTGCCCCATATCCATCTTATTCTTTCCTATCCGTGTATTTGACCAAATGCATTTTAAATTTTGTGAATGTACCGCCCTCAAACACTTCTGCTGGCAGCTCATTCCATATGTATACCATCCTGTGTGTAAAAGAAATTGCCCCTCAGCTTTCCTTTTACTGTTTCCCCTCGGATCTTAAATTTCGCCCACTAGTCCGTAGGTTGCTCAATCCTGTGGAAAAAAAGACTGAGTGCATTCACTCTATCTATACTTCCCATGATCCTATACACTTCTACCAGATACCCCTCAGTCTCATACACTCTAAAGTAAAATCTCCAAGCTTGCCGAACCTCTCACTATATCTCAGACCATTGAGTCCGGGCAACATCCTTGTAAATTTCTTCTGCACTATTTCCAGTATAATAACATTCTTCCTATAGCAAAGTGAACAACACTGAACATAACACTACCAGTATTGCCTCACCAGCATCCTGTACAACTGGAACACAACTCCCTAATTTCGATACTCATTACTCTGACTGATGAAGGCCAGTGTGCCAAATGCTTTTTTCACTGCCCGATCTCCCTGTGACTCCACGTTCAGAGAACCTTGAACTTGAATCCAAAGGTCCCTTTGTCTCAATACACTCCTTAAGACCCTGCCATTCACCATGAAACTCCTACCTTGATTTGACTTTCTAAAATGCAAGAACTGACACTTATCTGTAAATATATATACAATACACATGCATGAAACAAACAGTAATAGTCCCAGAACTGACTCCTGAGACATTCCACTCGTCACAGGCCTTCAGTCCGATAAGCATGCTTCCACTATTACTCTATATTTCCTACCATCAAGCAAATTTTGGATCTGATTTGCCAGCTCCCCGTCAATTCCATATGATCTAAACTTTCAGAGCACCCTACCATGTGGAACCTTACTGAAGGCCTTACTGAAATCCATATACACTACGTATACCACCATGCCCTTGTCAAAGTTACTGGTCATTTCACCAAAGCACTCTCACAAATTTTTAAACCATGATCCCCAATGCACAAAGATGTGCTGACTGCTCATATTCACACCCTGCCTTTCCAAATGCATGTATATCGTCTCTCTCAGAAACTTCTCAAGAAACCTACCTACTAGAGATGTCAGGTTTACTGGTCTATAGGTCCCAGGTTTTTCTTTGTAGCTCTTCTTGAATAAAGGCACAGCATTCGCTACCCTCCAGTCCTCCAGGACCTCACCCATTGGCTACTGATGATACAAAAGTACCAACCAGGGCCCCCACTATTACTTCTCTGTCCTCCTGCAGTGTTCCTGAATATATCGGGTCAGGACCAGGAGATTTATAGAAATACTGCATAGTCTGAAAGATATGTCTACTTATTTCAGGTGAAAACACCAAAGAGTGAGTAAGTAACTTAATGATGACTAACATAACAAATTAAAGAATATATATTAATCACAGGAAGTGACTTCAGAAGAATTCCAGACATTGTGGAATCCTAAGAATTCTCAGAAAATTGCAATCCAGAAAAGGAGGGACATGAAACTGATGAGGAAATCAAAAAGCGAACATGCATGCAAACAAACAGGAACACAAAGACTGCAAAAATCCATGATCTATATTTCAAAAGAAAAAAAAAATGTCAAATGTGGAAATTTGCAATCGGGAGAGACGAGATTCTGGTGAATAATAGGGAAATGGGAAAGCAAATGACCAGTTACTATACATCTGTCTTAATGGAGTAAGATCCAGAAAATCACCCAGAAATACGAAGTGATCGTATAGGACTTGTGGAAGTAAAGACATAAAGTCAATTCATATCAGTAACAAGGCAATATTGAACATGCAGCTGGATTGAGCATTGCTAACCTTGACAAACCAGATGTACTTCATACCAAAATCTTCAGAAATAAATCACAAATAGAAGTATTGATTGCATTATCGATGACTGCGTTCTATTTTCCTGTACATTCTGCAGAGTCTGGAAGCTGATGTAGATAAATGTACATTAGTAAATGTGATCCAAGCACGATAGATGAATGGTAGGGATACAAGCATCTACAAAGGGAAGAAGAGATAGTGTGGAGAACTGCTGACAAATTAACTTGACATTTGTCGGGAAACTGTTGGAATCTATTATATAGGATGTGATATTGGATACTTAGACATTAACAGCAACATTGGAGAGACTCAGTATGCATTTCTGAAAGGGACATCATACTTTACAAACTTTGGAATTGTTTGAAGTTGATTCTTACAGCATAGATAATGGGGATCCAGTAGAATTGGCATATTTTAGATTATCAGAAGGCTTTCTATAAGAACTCACACAATGAGTTCGAAAATCCAATGATGTGAAGGGTATTTGGAGGAATAAATGTCTGTGTATACTTAAAGTTTGGTTTGCCTTCCTTTAAGGGAATCAGAATATAGATGTAAAGACACGTTGAAGCAGTGTGTTGGTGAGATTCTTCCTGGAGTATTGTGCACAGTTTTGGTGACCGAATCTGAGAAAGAATATACTGACCACAGAGGAAGTGTAATGGACATTATCCAGACAAATCCCTCAGGTGGCAATCTAGCGTGATGAGGAAACTCGGCCTATGTTCTCTTGAGGTTCAAAGAACCAGCGGTGGGTCACTGTGAACTTTATAAAACTATCAAAACACACGACAAGTTGGAAGTTAACAGGAAATTTATCAGGCTGTCTAATCCAAATTCAAGGCAAATAATGGCAGGATAAGGGACAAACCATTTAAGACTGCAAAAAGGAGGAAATTCTGCGCATGGAGGGGACTGACTCACACAGGGGCAAGGCAAGGCGAGATTACGGAGAATCTCCAGATAACCTACAAGTGTGTCAAGTGGAGCGGAATAACCAATGAATACGTAGGACTCATTAGTGACTTGCCAAGTTGCATTTAAATCAACTTTAGTAGTAGGAGAAAGAGGGGAGTGGTAGAAGGCTGTTTGTGTGACTTGAGGCTAGTGTCCAATGGTGTACCACGGGCATCAGTGCTGGGTCCTTAGTAGTTGTGATTCGGAGGTGCGAGTCTTGGGCTGGGGTGGACAAATCTAAAAATAGTATAACAGCAGACCATAGTCTAACAGGTTTATTCAACAGCACTAGCTTTCAAAACGTAGCTTCTTCATCAACGTGCACAACCACGTGATATAACTGATGTTGAGAGATTTTTAACCTTATTATTTGTGGTATTCATAAATGATGCAGCTGTGAATATGGACGAGGGGTGGGGTGTGGAATGAATATGTTTGGATTTGATACAAAGATTGGCCGGGTGGTTGGCAGTGAGGAGGAAGGACTTATGCTACGAGTCGATACTGATGGAATGGTCAGATGGGTAGATCAATGGCAGATGGAATGTAACCATGATAAATATGAGGTAATGCAACTTTGGAAGAAGGAACCAGACAGGGGAGTACTCAATGAAGGCAACACACTAGAAAGCTCAGAGGGTGCTTCTCCACACATTGCTGAATGTGTCTGCTCAGGTTAATACACAATCTGGGAAAGGCTAGTGGAATGTAAACATAGCCTTTATTCATCGAGGCATAGATTATAAGAACTATGCGGAACTGTGGTGAAGGCAAGATGGCATATTGTGTGTGGGTCTGGGAACAACATTACAGGAAGGATGTGATTGTAGTGGAGGGGGTGCAGAGCAGATTCACCAGGATGTTCCCTGGGATGGAGCATATCAGCTATGGAGAGAGGCTGGATAACTCAGGTTGTTTAGTTTGGAGGAGAGAAGGCTGAGAGGTCTGTGATTCAGAGGGATAGGATTACGAGGTACATGGACAGGGTGGATAGACAGCAGCTGTTGCTTTGACTAAAAGGGCCACACTTTCAAAGTGAAGGCTTTGCGGTTTAGTGAAGATTTGAGAATTGTTTTACAACCAGAGGGTGTTGAGGTCTGGAATGCACTTCTTGAGAGTGGAGTTGTCATGGTAACCTCAAACCATTAGAAACCACATGGTTGTGCACTTCAAATGCTTTAAGATTCACGGCTACGGTCTTGTGTCAGAAAGTGGGCCTAAAGTAGACCGTGCTGTATTTCTGGTAGTACGTAGTCTGTGCTTCTGTGATTGTATGGCTGTGGAAGGTCAATCATTGAGTAGCTTAAGGTAGGAATTGATGGGTTTCTGAAGAATATCTTAACAAAGTTGTTAATAGAGAACTGGTAATATTTTCTGGAAATATATCAATGGCAAAATTAAGAGAAAAAAGTTTCAGATTTCTTACAGTCTGATGCCAGATAATTGAGGACCGGGAAATAGCAGAACTATGGAGCAAATGCCTTAGTTATGCCTTCACAGAAGAAAACAAATCTAAAAAGAAAACTTCCTATCAATACTAGGGAATTTCAGTCTTGTGAGAAAAAGGGAATAGAATGAAAATAGCAACTAAACAGTTTAGAGAAAGTATTGGACTGAAATTAATGGGCATCGACAAAGTCAACAGAGATTTATGACATGGGAATCATATTTGAGAAAGTGGCTTTTAGTAAAATTCTGTAGGAGGTATCAATGCCATGCGAGTGGAATCTCAGAAAGATTTTTAATAAAGCCCCAAGCCTATTGTGCAAATTCGAATCCTATGGGACTCGGACTAATATATGGTCATAGATTTAGAATGGGAGAGCTGGCAGGAAACAGTGAGTGGGAATAAAACAATGTTTTATTTTTATATGGAAGGCTTGGAGGATATTGTAAGGATCGTGTCTTGGGTTCCAGCTATTCCCAATATCTATGGGTGAGGGGCACAAATGCAATATTCCCAAGTCTGCTGACAGCACTAAACAATGTCAGCCTGTGAGTGGATGAGGAGGATGTAAAAAATGTTCCAAGGTGATTGAGACAAGTCGAATGACTGGGCAAATACGTGGTAAATGGAGAGTAATAGGGAGATGAGATGTTGTGTACTTTGATGAGAACAATAGAATGGCAGCCTCCCATTTGAAAAATGAGTGTTTGAAAAATGTTGCACTATAAATTAACTTAAGCTGCATAATTGTTTATTTCTGCGTAGCCCTCAGAGTCCATTTTGGGCAGTGAGTTCTGAAGCCAGAAGTCAATACTGGGAATGGCATTGGCACGCTGACAATTGTATATAGGCCCAGCAAGTGGGGAACTGTAACTTTGAAAGGAAACTGGATCTCCCTGTACACCAGTCACTGAAAGCAATATTGCAGGAGTAGAAAGCAGGAAGGAAGATAAATGCTGTATTCACCTTCATTTCAGGGGGATTTGAGTACAGGAGTAAATGTATCTCACTGCAGCTGAACAGGGCCTTGGTGAGACCCCATCTCGAACATTGTGCAGCATTATGTGCAGTTTTGGTCTCTTTCCTATCAGACGACAAACCTGACATTGAGGGAGAGTAGCAGAGGATGACCAGACTGATCTCTGGGATGACAGACTTCTTGTGGGAGCAGAGTTTGGGGTGACTGGACCTGTATTCCATGGGCTTTCGGAAAATGAGTGAAAATCACAGTGAAATATATAACACTCTGACAGGGCGAGACAGATTAGAAGCAGATCAGTAAGTCGCTTGGCTGGAACGTCTGAACCAAGGGGCCACAATATTAGGTACAGACAGGCCACTTTGCATTGAGATGAGAATAAATGCCTGCACTCAGAGAGTGGCGAACCAGGGGTACTCGCTCCCAGATCAGGCTGTGGAAATCAAGGGGCTGAATATAAATAAGGATTTCTGGAAACTAAAGGGATAGGGAGAGAGCAGGAGTATGGTGTGAAGATAGAAGATCAGCTATAATTCCAGGTTGTTCTCCAATAACACAATAATTGTGTTCCTGTACAACACTGTGTTGTAGAAAATCGTGCAATATTAATAATTGGGTCTATGGTAAAAAAGAGGGTAAGTGGCGAACTCCCAAAAATATCAGTAAAAACCAAAATTTAAATTTGGTCTAACACACAATAGGACAGTCTAAATAAATCTTTAACTTACGTGTTGTAATGGAACAGTGCTGTAAATATAACGCTTTCACACGACAGTCACTCACTGGTGCACTGTACCTTTCACCACAATCTTCACCAGAAAGCGTGCGGTGGCTGACCGACCATGTGATACCGATACCAAATTCCAGTTTTCCCCAAGATTCTCCCCACAGTTTGAAATAAAGTTCTTTCTAAATATAGACTACGATTCCAAGTTTCCGGCTCAGTTTCAAGGCCTGAAGAGCCAATTGCATTCCTGTTTTAGCTGAACACATTGATTGTACCTTTTGTAGATAGAGGGTTTCTGAGGCTGGGTTTGCTGTTCAGCTGGTGCCAGCCAAGGAATCGCGTCACAGTGAACGCCAGTTCACTTTATAGAAAAGGGTTCATGAATTGCATTGCAGCCGAATTGTATTTAATCAACATGTGTTATTAGTGAACTGCCTGTACATAGAATGGAGGCGCAAAACTGGTGTGCTGAATGGATTACAGCAGTTCTCATTTTATGTTTCACAATGTTTAAACATATTAAGAGATATGTATATCGTATGGGGAAAACTGCGTTGAGGAGATGTTCGACCATTAACTAGAATAGGGAAAGCTCAATGAGTTGTATGACGTATTCCTTTCCCGATGCTTCTGTGCAGTGTGTGGGAAAGCTCTGTAAATGTTGTCACAAGTTCTCAGCTGTTAGGAAGGAGGTCTCTGCAGGGTCGACAGGATTGTGTTTCCCATTCCCTTTTCTGATAACGAGGCTGGTGCCGGCTGTTCTCTCCGGTTTATCCTTTAAGATCTCGGAGCAGTTTGATACAATTGAGTGCCTTGCTTGGCCGTTTCAGAGACCATTGAAGAGTTTATCACATGTCTGTGTGTCTGGAGTCACTTTTAGGCCAGACCAGGAAAGCACGGGAGATTCACTTCCTGAAAGTACACTGGGTAAGGAGACCGACATCTATAATCGACATTGAACACAAGATCACTATTACTGACACCAGACAATAGATCTCGATATTTTATTAATTGTTTTTAACTTGCACCAGTTGTCAGAGAATTATCCTGGTCTGGATGAGCAATCCAATGACAATTCCACAACAGCACCATTTCCACATGGGGGCCTATCGGAAACCACATTGAACCGATTATTTCTGTGCTGTTTGACAGCTCTACCAAAAATAACCCCAACCAATTTGACAATCGTGATGGGACTGAGGGCGTCATAATTGGTCTGATTGTAATTATTCCCTTCTTGGGGGTTGGTACATAGTTGAGTAATTACCCACATTGCCAGGGAGTTGTCAGAGTTGGAGCTCGAATGAAACAGCTTCCTCAGGAACACGGCTTGTTGTGTAGCAAAAGTCCTCAGTCCTATTGCAGGAATGGTGTCAGGGCCAAATGCCTTTGTCATATCTACAGTGTCCAGCTGTTGCTTCGTGTCACGTGCAGTGAATTGAATTGGTTAAGATGGGCATCTGTGCTTCTGAGGGTATCATATTGAGGGTGAGGTGGGTAATCGACACAACACTTCTGGCTGAGGATGGCGCAGATACTGCATCTTTTACACTGATGCACAGGGCTGTTCAATTATTAGGGATGGGGATATTTGTGGAGTCCTCTCCTCCAGTAAGTTGTTTAACGGTCCATCGACTTTTATGCATGGATTTGACAGGACGACAGAGCTTATATCTGATTTGTTAGTCTTGGGATCATCTCTCTTTCTCTGTATCAGATTTTAGTCCTGCTGTTCATACTGTAACCAGTCATGTGCGGTAGCTTTAATGGATTGTCAACAGGTTTAGGTGCATGTGATTCCGACCCGACCATGTTCACCCACACTCGTCACTGACCCATGAATCGGCTTGATGGTAATGGTAGATGGATGGACTATCCTGAAGGTTACAGATTGTCATTGAAATCTACAGCATCAGATGATAATCAAGTTTTAGCTGCAATATCTACAGTACAATTCTACTGACTACCCCTCAGTTCACACCGAGACCCATTCACCCATCAGCCCGGTATTCAGTGACCTACTCTGGTTTCTGATGCAGAAATACTTCCATTTTCATATTCTCATTCTGCTGGAAGTCTTTCCTTGGTGTCACACCTCCAATTTGTTACATAAACAATATCCATTTAAGGTACTAACCTGAAACGTTTCCTTTCAGTAATGCCATCTTCTGAATTTGAAGTGAATGTGTTTCCTTCTGTTTTTCTCCCTGACCATGGATCAGAGCACTGTAGTGTCAGTGATGCCAGCCTTATGCAGTTTCAGAGTTAAGGAACTTGTCACCATGCGTTACTGTTCAGTTCCCAATGTACAACGCTCCATGTTGGACAGGATGTTTGGGCATCTTTGACAATATGTCGTTGGAAATTGTTCAAAAACTGAAATTGCTGAAGAAATTGCGAAAGATGTTGAAGAATTTTCTGGAGTGAATGCAGAGTTAAACTTGCAGATCCAGTGAACCTTCTATAAAGGCTTTTTATTTTTATTTCCAGTATCCATCATTCTTTATTTAATTGAAAAATTGTTCTGTGCCTATTCATTTCTGGAGAAACTCAGCAGGTCTGTCAACATCTGCAGAGAAAGAGAAACAGAGTTAGCGTTTCCAGTCCAGTGTGACAATTCTTCAAAACTGAATACAATTGCAAAATGGTCTTTTAGTCCCTTGCCAGATATAGAGGATGGGTGGCAGGGAAAAGTGGGTGTGGCAAAAGAAAAACAGGCTTTTAGCAGTGGTGAAACCAAAGATTCTGTATAACGGGTCGAATTTAAGGTGTGAATGGGGGAAAGGGGTTCTCTCTATTGAATGCAAGATAAAAAAGATACAACCACACAAAGCTATACGGAGGCCAGGAGGGAGAATGTTGACTATGTGGTATATACATCTGGCCACAGATATGTTTTCACTGTCGTGATCATTACCCACTTTAGATAAAGGAATTCAGGTGCTTGACTTCTTATTGGCACTAATAAGCGTTTCATGCTGCCTTAGTATTGTAATATGGAGAAAAACAAATCACAGTTTGACTTTTGTGCCGAGTGTTGGTTACCTGTCATTTTTAATATTGATTAATTTTGCAGTGCTTATCTTTAAACGCTTGTTCTTGAAGATTGTATCAGATGGAGTGTAGGATGTTGAGGAATGACATTATAGAAAGTTATAAAATCATGAGAGGTATTGATAGGGTGAATAGCCAAGGTCTTTTCCAAAGGGTAGGGGAATCCAAACATAGAGGGAATAGGTTTAAAGTGAAAGAGGGTAGATTTAAAAGGGACTAAAGGGCAGCTTTTTTACACAGAGGGCGGTGTGAGTATGGAATGAGCTTCCAGAGGAAGAGTGGGAGATGCAAGGACAGATACAACATTTAAAACTCATTTGGACAAACATATGAATGGGAAACATTTAGAGGCCCATGGACCTAATGAAAACAGATGGGACTAGTATAGTTTGGAAAACCTGCCCAGCATGGACATTTAGAAAAGCTTCACGCAGAGTCAGGGTAGTTTTGTGAAAGGGACATGATATTTTGCCCTGTAAAACCATGCAAAGTATTTCTGGAGATGCCTGAAAATGTAACAAGTGGACTTGATAAAAGGGATCTGGTGGACACCAGGCTTTCCAGAGATTTTCCACAAGGTATTACACAATAAAGGTTCTTACACAAAACAGAAGCTCCAGGACGTCGGATACTTTATTAACATGGGATGGTGATTGTTTAACACAGAATTCGAAGAGTCAGTATTAATGGATCTTTATGGTAAAGGTTTATCTGCTGGAGGACCACAAATATCAGTCTGATGGCATCAGTTGTTTACAATCTATACTGACAGTCTGAAGGAGGGAGCTGAGTGCAACATACATCCGAGTTTGAGGATGACACGGAGAATCAAAGGCAGGCTGTTATTTAATGGAGAGGACTTCCAGAAAAGGAACAGTAAAGGCATTGGAGTCTTCCTGGGTATGAAACATAAAGTCAGCATGATGATGCAGCAAGTAACTTGGATGGTACATTCGGTGGTTTCCTGGGAAGGAAGGGTTGTGTTATTGAGAATCTCTAAGATGGTGAGGCGTTAATTCATTGGGGTTTAAATGAATGAGGAGTGATACTGCTGAAACCTACAAGACACAGAAGGGGTTGGAGAAGGTAGATGTTGAGAAGTTGTTTCCATTCTTGAGCAAAGTGTTGAACTCGATTATATAGATACCGAATATGGAACATCGATTTCAATCTGAGATGCAGAGTAATTTCTTCTCTCCGAATGTAGTGAATGTCTGGAACTCCCTAACTCAGAGAGGTGTGGAGGGATACAAGGAGTCCCTGGAGGAGATCAGCCATGTTCTTATTAAATGACAGGGTTAGCTTGAGGGGCCGATTGACCTACTCCTGTTCCTATTTATTAATTTCACATCTTATGCTTTTGGAAAGTAACGGGTTATTTTGCTGGAAATCGTGTTGTACAATGTTGCATTCAGGGAGATCAGAGGATTTGTTGTTTTAACCCTGGGTGGGGTATGTGGCTATATTCCAGCGTATCTGGGTCTGCAACATGACCCACATCTGGAGCAGACGTTACAGAGAGGGGAAACCTCGAAACAGGGACTGGGGGGTGGGGGTGGTGGTCATTTCCTGATCCAGTCTGGATTTTCCAAGTACATTTCCAAAACTAAACCTAACCATCGGTTTGGCCTCGATCTGCCCCGGTTTAGCATGTTCGAGGGCTGAATGGAACATCAGAACATAGGGCTGAGGGACACAATTGGGCCATTCAGCCCTTTCACACTACTTCACCAGTAAATAAGATCATGGCTCATCTCATTGTGATCCCAGCTGCACGTTTCTTTCCATACACCATTCTCCCTGATTCACCTGTCCATGAAAAATCAGACAAAGCCAGCTTCGATGTAATATAAAGGTCAAGCCACTCCAAACTTCTGGGAAAGAGAATTCCCACTTGACTGAAATCCCACTTTGTGGATTTATCCTAATTCCTGCTCTGATGAATGTTGGATGGTGTCACTGTTTCCTTTTCTCGTCCCATTCCTCCACTGCTGACACCAAATTTTAAATGTAACCAGGTTGGTGATATGGCCGAAGATAAAGTTCTCAGATTGAGTCAGGTTCAGTGATAGGAACAAGTCAGGCAGATTTCTTTAGTTAGCCACAAGTAATTAATAGATCTAACGGATGCGCATGGTGGATCTGTGGTTGGCACTGATACCTCCCGTTAACAAGTAGCTGCGTTCAGTTCCAACCTCGGGCAACCCTCTATGTTGATTTTGAACATTCTCCCCATGTCTGTGTGGGTTTCCTCCCATTGTCCATAGATATGCAGCTTAGAGCGGATTGTCCATGCTAAATTGCCCACAGTGCCCAGGGATGTGTAGGTTAGATAGGTTAGTGATGGGAAATGCAGGGTTACATGGATAGTTTGGGGGGGCAGGTCCGGAGGCGATACTGTTCCGAAGGGTCAATGTGCTCTTGATGGACGGAATGTCCTGCCTCCACACTGTAGAGATTCTATAAAAACAACAAGAAGTTTGGACTATACAAACACCCAGTGGGTATCTATCTGATCACTGTCCTCTTGGTTTTGTATGTTTCAATAAGATCACCTCTCATTCCAAGAGTAACCTGTTAAAGCTTTCATAATATAAGACATTCATTTCTGGAATACATGAACTGAAACATCTAACTGCTTCCAATTTAATTATATCCTTTCTCAGGTAAGGAGACAAAAATAATCTCATACACAGATGAAGTTAATTTTAGTTTTCTCAGTAGTGAGAGTATTTGGAACTCTCTTCCCTGCAGAGCTTTGGAGGCAGAGATATTGAATATGTTTGAGGCACAGACAGAAGGTTCAAAAAGAATAACGGAATCAAGGAATATCGGGGAATGGCAGGAATGTCCAGCGTTGGGAAACGCTGACAGTGGTAAAAAAATCACACTGCTCCAGCACATCCAGGAATGTAATGCAAAATGAAATGATAATATCGATAAAATGTTAAGGGGAAACCCAAGATGGTGGTGATCTGGAAGGTCTGCTTTGTCGGGATCTGCATCACAGCACGGGCAAAGAGGTTCCCTAACCCACTCCATCCCAGCCATTTACTTAAAATGCTTAGTTTTTGAAAGTTCTGAGACTTGGACGTTGTAGTATTTTTAGTTTGTGTAGTTTTTAAGCTCTATGGGACTTTGTTTATTAATGATCAGTAATTCAAGTTCTTCCTCTCTCCAGTTCAAATGTTGCTATAGTGTGTTCTGGGTAATGATGTGCTTTAATGGTCTACCTGGAGCATTAAGGTGAGCCATTGGCCAGAAGAGAGGAAACATTTTCTTTCTAGTCTAAAAAAAGAGAGGGTGGATGTTGTCCTATTGCAGGAGATGCACCTTGATGACAAGGAACATTTGACATTACAGCAGGTCGGGCATGATCGGGTTTATTTCTCGTCTTTTAATATTACGAGTAGGGGAGAAGCCATAATGGATAAAAAGAATCTTCCATTTAACCTACTAGATTGTATTTGACACTCACGGGAGATTCAAAATACCCAAAGGCTTGAACTATAGAAAAGAATATAGTATTTTGAATGTTTATTGCCCCACCCCCACTCCCAACGTACCCTCTTAAATTCCTGGTAGATGCATTTTCCAAATTCAGTTATCTTGCATCGTGTCACATTATTGTAGAAGTTTTCAAAAGTCTTATGGACCCCACGGTGGACAGAATGTCCTAAGGTGCCCCAATACCCTCGTTATAATGTAAGCAATTAGTGGATATGTGTGCAGAACGAGAGCTGGTAGATGTCTGGTGGCAGATCCACATCACAAGTCGGGATTTTATTTTCTTCTTTAACTGGCATAGATTCCACATGAGGGTTGATATCTTCCCCGTTCCTGCAACAATCATAGATTCGGTGGCATCCTGCACAATTGGGAATATTACCATTTCTGACCATGAAGCAGGAAACTTATTGATTAAGATTAAGGGCAATATAATAGATTTGAGACACTAGCGAATGTATCCCTTTATTCTTTAGACTAGTTGGTTAATTGAGTAGTTAGATTAGTTTACTTACAGTGTAGAAACAGGCCCTTCGGCCCAAAAAGCCCAAACCAACCCACCCCCTGACATTGACCCCTTCACCTAACACAGCTGGCAATTTAGCTAACCTGCACATTTTTGCACTGTGGGAGGAAACCCACGCAGACACAGGGAGAATGTATAAACTCCACACAGGCAGCCAACTGACACAGGAATTGAACGAAGGTCTCTGGCGCTGTGAAGCAGCAGTACTAACCATTGTACCACTGTGCTGACCACTGCAAAGATTTCAGATCTTTCTTAGCCATTAATTCAGATTCAACCATTAACTCATCCACTCTGTGGGAAATTGCTAAAGCTTAAGCCAAGGGAATAATTATGCTTTATGATGTAGCAGAAGGGGGACCAGGAACGCTGGTTTGAGGCACAGCTGAGGGCAGCCAAGATGCAGACTGTGATTGTCCCTCTGTGGCTAAGCTGCAGAGGATCACAACGCTTCGGTCTACAGTGAATTCCACGCTCACACAGACAGCCAAGAAGGAACTTACTTTTGCAAAACAAAGGCTGTTTGAACATGGTGATAAGCCAGGCAGGTATTTATTCTATGTTGGCAGGAAAATGAGCGCCCCTCTTAAGCCATTACCTACATTCGGGAAGGTATTTAGATCCTTACCTTCAATTCCAAGAAGATTAATGTCTCTTGTCCGAGATTTTTCACCGAATTATTTCAGACTGAACATTTTGAGGATAGATGGATTAAGATGGAGTCATTTTTCAAGAACCTGGGTCTTCCAGGAGTAACCTCTGAATAGGTGTTGTGCCTTAATGGACCATTTCCAGGGCAGGAGTGTGTGAAGCAGCTTCAGAATGTAAAGGCGCACGTTCCTGACGGATGTCCCAGTGAATTTTATAAATAATTTATAAACCTATTGCCATGGCTGATGTTTAACGTGTTCCATCACTCATACAGTCAGCAACCCCTCCTACCATCTTTAAGAGAGGCTCATATCTCTCTGATGATGAAGAAATGAAGACCCTGGAGGATTGTGCTTCTTACACGCCAATCTCACTTTTAAATGTTGGTTTCAAAATCCTGCCTGAGACTCGTGCATTTAGGCTGGAAACTTTGCTGCCTTTCATTGCCAAAGAGGACCAAACAGGCTTTATAAAGGGCCACAGATCTTCCTACAATGTGAAGAGGTTATTCAATATGATCCAAGAGTCTCAACAACAATCTGCCCAGGGATTATTGATCACTTTAGATGAGAGAAGGCATTTGATTGGTTTGAGTGGCAGGATCTCTTCTGTACATTAGAACGGTTGGTCTATGCAAAGATTTTATCAAGTTGGTGAGGATCCTTTACTGTGATCCTCTGGCTGCAGTTCTCACTAATGGTGTGGCCAACCAGTAATATTAATATTTCTCCAGGCAGCCGACAAGGTTGACACCTTTCACCATTGTTGTTTACGTTGGGGATTGAGCCACTGACGGAGGCCATCTGTAGTGATGCCAACATATCAGCCCCAGAAGTGGGATAGAAGTCACGAAAGATTACATTGTATGCAGTTTAGGGTCTTATGTTTTTGTCAAATCCCACAATTTCGATTGTTCATGTGATGCAATGCATTGATTCGCTTGTTGCCTTTCCAGGCGATAAGATTAATTTTACAGAGTTGGAGGCCATGCCTATGGGAGGTCTTAGGGAAATACCTGATACTGAGGCCAAATCCTGGTTTCCTTTTAAATCGTCACGGGGGTGGTTTCCCTATTTCAGTATATTCATTACATCTGTCTTTGATCATTTATTTAACGTGAACTGTGTCCATTTGTTTGACAAAATTAAACAAGACCTTCAAAGATGGGAGGCACTTCCAATATCCTGGCTAGGTCGGATAGCTTTTATTAAAATGAATGTTCTTCCTCATTTCCTCGACCCCGTGCGAATGCTTTCTTTGATGTTTCCCACACAGATATTTAGGAAACATAATGGCGAGTTTAGCTCTTTTATTTGGTACCATAAGCGATTCTTTATCAAGCTAACAAAATTGCAACTGCCCCACATATTGTGGGGGGTAAATCTCCCTGATTAAAAGCAATCAATTAAGCTCTTTTATCTTCCTATGTTAGTGCCTGGACCGCTGAGGACTCGGCATCAATACGGCTAGACATTGAGCCCTCTCAGACAAAGTGAACCCTTATTAGTCTGTTATTCTTAGATAAAATGACAACATTTATGTAGCATTGTCAAAAAGCATTGGATATTATCTCAGTTATTTCATCTTCAAATACTAGAGTGATACACGCCTTAATCAGAACTAATGGTATTTAAAATGTTTCCATTTACATCTCTTCCTCGCAGTGACTTTCACATTCGCAGCATCCCTTGTCAAGGCACAGTGGAGATATGGAGCTGTAAATGGATGGGAGCTGCATATCCTATCAGTTCCAAAATTGGCTGCAAGTTTCCCCACACTGGGCTGCGATCTAACACAGTGTTACCGAACAATGCAACAATCTGGGTTTATATAAGAATGAACCAGTGCGGACTGCACAGCCCCCCACGCTGGACATTTAGCCCAGGATTATAGATCCAGCATTGGTGTGGGCTGCACAGAGTTTCACTCTGCACATAGCTGGGTTGCATTCAGCAGACACTAGCCGGATCTACACAGTGCTCCATCCTGAATATGTGAGTTATGTGAATTAGATTGCGACTGTGAGAGAACTAAACATCTGGCAATGTCTTTATTTTGTGTTTTAATTCTTTTGATTGGACTCTTCAAATCCTGACTCATCCGATTAGACCCATCCCTCTGGATGAGTCATGGTGACTGTTGTTACAGCATCTGAGTCTGCAACATGACCAACAAATGGAGCAGAGGCTGCAGAGAGGACAGTCTCCGTAAAATGGAATGAGGGAATCACAATCAGATCAGCCGTGGTCTTAGTGAATGGTGGGGCAGGATTGAATGGACCACTGATGCAACTTATTCATATATTTCTGTTTGTTCCAAGCAAACTCCCCTTCTCTCCCAGTGTCCCATAGTGGTGGGAAGTGAGTCACCTCCTCCTGTTCCTGCGTAACAGGATCCTCGGGCCTCAGTAGCCTCCAGATTTCCCTGTGTCCCAGTTTTGAGCAGTTAAGTGACTGCCTCCTGTTCCTGTGTCTCAGTCTCGAACAGTTGAATGACTCCCTCCTGATCCCAAGTTTGTGAAAATACATGTCCTTTTACTGCTTCTGAGTCACAGGGTCCAATAGCTCTGTGCTCACCTGCTGCTCCTGTGGAATGGAGGTGAGGGACTGAATGGCCTCTTCACATTCTTTTCAGCTTTTCTTGACTAAAGTCCTTTCTCTTGTTTCTGTAAAACACCATCAAAATCTAAATGATGTATTTTTGTATTTGAATCTCAGTAATTGAGCAACCAAGCCGACTGGCAGAAATCAGATGCTGAATAGCCTCCTCCTGTTCCCGTGTTATACACTGAAGAGTCAAAAGACTCTCAGAGATGTACAGCACGGAAAAAGATCGTTCTGTCTGGTCATCCATACCGCGAAACATCCTAAATTAATCTCGTCCCCCTTGCCAGCTGGTGGCCCATCTCCCTCTAAACACTTCCCATGCAACTATCCATCCAAATGCTTTTTAAATGGTGTAACTGTACCTGCCTCCACCACCTCTTTTGTCTGTTCAATCCATACACACAACAGTCTTTGTGTGAAAATGTTGTCCCTCATTTCCCTTTTTAAATATTTCTCCTCTCACCTTAAACCTTTGTCTTCTAATTTTGGACTCGTCTATCCTGGGAAAAGACATTGATTGTTTACCTTATCTACGCCTCTCATGATTTTATAAACCCCTTTAAGGTCCCTCCTCAGCCTCAACACTTGAAAATAGCCGCAGCCTATTCAAACTCTCCCTGTAACTCTAACCCTCCAACACCTGCAACATTCTTTTACATCTCTTCTGCACCCTTTCAAGTTTGACACCACCTTTCCGGCAGCAGGGAGACCAGAATTAAAGGCAATATTACAAAAGTGGCCAAACCAATGTCTTGTACAGATTTAACATGTCATGCAAACGCTTCGACTCAAAACACACACCAATACAGTGAAGATCACCAAATGCCTTCATCACTGCGCTGTCTACCTGTGACAGCACTTTCAAGGAACGCAGAACCTGCACCACTAGTCTAGCTTTGCTGCCTCACAGGGCAGCGACCTGGGTTTAATTCCATCCTTGAATGACTCGCTGTGTGGAGTTTGTACATTCTCCCCGTGTCTGTGTGAGTTTCCTCCGGGTGCTATGTTTTACTCCAACTGTATAAAGATATACAGGTAAGGGTAGATTGGACATGCTAAATTGCGTGCCGTACCCAGGGATGTGTAGGGTAGGTGGATTAGCCATGGGAAATGCAGGGTCAGAGGGATAGGGTAGGGGTTTGTCCAGTGGGATACTGTTTAGAGGGTCGGTGTGGCCTCCATGCACCGGAAAGCCTGTTTCCTAACTGTAGGGATTCAATACTATCTATGGAGTTCTATCATGTCTTGCCTTGATTTGTCTTGCCAAAATGCAACACCTCACATGAAATTAAAATATACTCTATCTGCCACTCCTCGGCTCACCTAAACAAGGTCCCATTATAGTCTGAGAGATCATTCTTCACGGTCGGCGAAATTTGTTATTATCTACAACCTTACTGACCATACTTCATATACTCAAATGTAAATGATTTGTATCAGTGACAAAAGGCAGTGGACCCCCTATTGATCTTTGTGAGCAGCGCCACTGGTCACAGGTCTCCAAGTTTAATGAACAAATGTCCACTCTCACGGCCTGTCTCCAATATTCAAGAACATTTTGGATCTAAATGGCAAGCTCTCCCTGGATCCCAGGCAGTCTAACCTTGATAACCAGTCTACCATGTAGAACATTTCAGTTTTCTTACTGAATTTCATAAAGACAACATCCACTCTCCTGCCTTCATCAATCATCTTCATCACTTCGTCAAAAGATTACACCGAGTCAGTGAGACGTGATCTCCAATGTACAAAGCCCTCTTCAGTCCTTGTCTTTCCAAATGCACATACATCCTTTCCCACAAAGTCCCCTCCAACAATTTACTCTCCATTGACGTCAGGCTCAGCGATCTATAGTTGCCTGTTTTTTTTTTCCCCTTACTTTCTTAAATAATGACACTATGTTAGCAGCCCTCCAGTCTTTTGACACCTCAACTGTGGAAATCAATGATACAAATACATCATCAAAATGCTGACCAATCTCCTTCCTGGCTTCCCACAAACATTTGGGATACAACTGATCAGTTCCCAGGGAATTGTTCACTTTTATGTGTTTTAAAATGTCAAACACCTCCTTGTAATATAGACACTTTTCAATGTATCACTATATATTTATTCATTCTCTTGCTCTTGTAACCTCCTCTACATTAAATACTGAGGAGAAATTTTTGTTTCGTATCCCTCCAATCTCGTGTGATTCCACACAGAGGTAGTCTTACTGATATTAAAGGGGCCCTGTTCTCTCCCAAGTTAATCTTTTGCCATAAAAGGATTTGTAGAATTTCTTCAATGCCTCGTTAACCCTATTTTTAAAGCCATCTCATGTCCACATTTTTCTGGCCTGATTTCCGCATTGACTATGTACTTGCTGCCCTTACACACCTCTCTGGATTTACTTGATATGAGCTCTGTTTACCTGATATATGCCTCCTTCCTTACCTTGACCAGAGCATCAATATATCTAGCCATCCAGCACTCCCTGCACCCACCAGCTTTGCCCCTCTCACTAATAGGAACACGTTGGCTCTGGACTCTCGGAAACCAGGTTTTGATGGCCTTGCATTTTCCAACAATCCCTTTACCAGTGAATAGGGTATTCCAACCTGCCTTTCACAGGGCTCACCTAATACTTTCAAAATTGGCCTTGTTCAAAGTTCGAACTTTAATGTTTACATCAGGTCTTTCCTATTCCACAACTAGTTTAAAACTAATATTTATGCGTAACAGAAAGTTAAATAAACACATCCTGCCCCTCTCTAACAGGCTCGAGAGGCTGAATGGCCTCCTTGTGGCCCTCTGTAATAGACTGGAAAGGCTGAATTGCCTACTCTTTGTGTAACAGACCCGTGACATTAAATGAGACAGCAAGCTATGGATTATGAGCATCCGTTAAACTGTATCTGATGGATGTCCATCCCTTCTCAGTTACAGAAACACAACCAACGCAGTGTACTCCACGTGCCCTCTCAGTGACACCTCATACAGCAGCAGCGACACATCTCTTTGTTTTGAATGATTCTGTTGGCAAAATGTGCTGAACAATGTATTGCTGGAAAAGCACGAAACGGTGATTTTCCTGCTCCTTGGATGCTGCCTGATCTGCTGCACTTTTCCAGCAACAAATATGTCAGCTCAGATCTCCAGCATCTGCACTCCTCACTTTCTCCTTGTTGGCAAAATGTGCCAATGTTCTAGATTTTCACATTTTCAAGTAGCAACAGGCTAATATGGGCTGAATGGCCTTCTCTTATCCCTCTGTAAGAGGTCCATAGGGACAGAATTGCTTCGGCCTGTTGCTGAACAGCAGTCTCAATGTTCTGTCTCAAGGTTATGAAAGGATTTGGTAGCAGGGCACTTAAAACCAGGAGTAGCCTCACACTGGTCAATAAGGAATCTAGAAACTTGCGCATCCATGTTTTGTTATGCAACCGATCTGTTATTTTATAACTGTCTCTTTCATAAACAGAGTGGAACATATATAGACCCGTGCAGTGTTCTGTTAATACTCTCATATCCAAGTTTAAAAAAAGATTTAAAGATTTCTGGTCCATCCTCAGCAACGCTGATCCATTCCATCCAAACCCAGTAAATGTTTTTCTTTGTAGTTATACGAAAAGTGATGTGTGGAACTGGTTAACTGAGCCTGTTTGCTCAGTCGTGATTTGGAGATACCAGTGTTGGTCGGGGATGTACAAAGTTCAAAATCACACAACACCAGGTTATAGTACAACAAGTTTAATTGGAATCACACTAGCTTTCAGAGCACCGCCCCTTCATCAGGTGATAGTGCAGGACACAGTTCGAAGTCACAGAATTTATAGCAAAAATTTACAGTGTGATGTAACTGAAATTATACATTGAAAAATGCCTTGATTGTCTGTTGAGTCTTTCATCTGTTCGAATACCATGATAGTTTCACTACTTTCATGTGTAAATCACAAAACTTATTTAAAAAAAAACGTTGCATTCTCAGGTTAGCTGAAACAGTCAGTGTTAGCTAGACAATATATTGAAGGTGTTATCGCCCTCTGTTCTCTGTCTATGCCATGATGTGTAGATTGATTCTAATCAGAAAAGTGAGATAACAGAGTTTTGCGTGAATCCATGCAGTTTTTGATCTCAGAGTTTTACATGAATTCATGCAGTTTTTGAGCAAAATACAATGTAACTCTGTAAGTGCAAATTCATCCCACAAAATATATGTGTGCATGTGGGTCTCTGTCGATTTGTATATGTGTGTATGTGTCTATCTGGGTTGGGGGGTTGTGAGTGTGAGAGAGAATGTATATGTGTGTGTAGTGATGTAGAGTGTCTTAAGTCTGTGAGGGGGTGCATGTGTGAGTGTGGAAGTGTGTGTGCGTGTCTGGGGTGGGGGGTTTTGAGTATCAGTGAGAGAGAGTGTACATGTGTGTGCATGAGTGTAGAGTGGTCTAAGTCTCTGAGAGAGTGCCGTGTGAGTGTGGGAGTGTGTGTGTCTGTAAAGGTGTGTGAGTGTCTGTGTACGTGTCTGTGTACATGCGTGTCCGTATGTATGTGTGTGTACAGGATTGCCTGTGTGTGTGTGTATAGTGCAATAGTGGTCACCTGTAACGTGACATGAACCCAAGGTCCCGGTTGAGGCCCTCCCTTTGTCTATCGAAATTCGCTATCAGCCTCTGCTCGGTCACTTTTTGCTGCTGCCTGTCCTGAAGTCCGCCTTGGAGGATGGTCACCAGAAATTCCGAGGTTGAAGATCCTGGACCACTGAAGTGTTCCCCAACTGGGAGTGAACACTCCTGTCTGTTGATTGTTGCGGGGTACCCATTCATCTGTTGTCGTAGCCTTTGCTCGGTTACCCAGTGTTTGTTTAGTGACTGTGATTAATGCCAATCTCCATGGATTCTAATTATTCCAGTGGAGGATTTCCATCTTTAAATGATAAATGGGCGCCGTTCAATATGTTATCCCATAACATGATCGAGAACATCACCGACAGCACCGACAGGGATCAGCAGATTTGGAGAAAGAGGGAGGAGAGATCAGAATCTGAAAACATTAGACTGGAATGTTCCAACAATGGATCAGAATCTGAGAACATTACACTGGAATGTTCCAACAATGGATCAGAATCTGAGAACATTCGACTGGCATGTTCCAAAAATGTATCAGAATCTGGGAACATTGGACTGGCATGTTCCACCAATAGACAGGTGGTTATCCTATTATGTTTGGTATCTTTCTGCATTTTATTGCTTGTCATTATCATTGCAGATCCTTTGCGCTCTTCTCATTATTCAATATATTTATTATCCTTTCCTGGATATCGTTGGTGTTCCTGATAAGTGTCACTGTCCAGATTTGTTTTTCTATAAACCGGTTATGACTGTATTACTGTTCTTTCATATAGTCTACATTTCTTGTCACTATTATTTTCCTGTTGAAACTCTCAATCCAAATGTTCATTCTACAGACCACTACTAACGACATCAATGAAGGTATTCAATTACTGTCTCTCTCTCTCTGCTCTGACATTGTTACTCACGGGTCTCTATGTTGGTCTACTCAGTTTCAGCGGAGAACTACAATTTATTGTATCATTATCTTTGCTATTTAAATACTAACAGCATGGAGGTCTCTGTCTCCTGCTCTGGTTACAAACTCCCCTTCCTGCCACTGTTTCCATCTCATCCCTGGCCAATATCTGCGGCTGAAGCAGACGAGTCACAACTGTGGGATATCCCTTTAACAATGAGCTGATTCCTGACACCATTCCCTGACCATTTCTAACTTGAAATACTCACCACCCCAGAATATATCTCGCTGGTCTATTCCATCTGCTGTTTGAACCTTGATCTATGAAGTACAGTCTTAATGAAACCAATAATCTGCTGCTAACACTTCGGCTTCAAACCTGCCGAAGCAAATCTGATTCGAATTCACACCAAACTCCCATCGATCTGTCATTCATGTGCACGCTGATGTATATTGCTGTTGTGTCTGGCAATGCCTTTATTTTGACATTCTCACACACGTTATCTCATCTGTCCATGAAACTTCCCCCGTTCTCTCTCTGTCCATTAACAAAAACCCTGCTAATTTCCTCCATGTGCGTTCCTTCTCAAACAATGAGTTTCACATTCAACCACACACTCACACACACACACACACACACACACACACACACACACACACACACACTGTCCCTCAGTTTCTGATGAACACACACACACAGCAAATCTTCCCATTGTAGGCAGTAATCTGATTCGAGGATAGTTTGCATATGATAGTAAAGTTTGCAATACTCTCTATGCTGGGCAGATAGTGCAGTTTACTGAGCAACACACTAGCATGGTGTGCACAGCTCTCCATGCTGGGCTGTCATCTTATCCCAGTTTATGTTGTTTGTGGTGTTCTGTCAAGCTGATTCAGAATTTGGTGTAACAAACCATTCCAGCTGATCTGACAATGCCTTTATTCAATGTTCTCATTCTTGTAATTTTACTTTCGAAGATCTCACTTCTCCAGTTAGTACCACTGCCCTGTCTTTTTCCCCATATTTCCACAACATCTTTTCAGTTAATTAACTGTCTCTTTCTGTCTTCAATGTGAATCTTTCTGTCCCTCTGTATCTTTCCCTAGCCTTTGCTTTTGGCTCCCTAGTGTATCGAGTACAATCATTGTGAAGCTGAGAAACAGTGAAATGGTGTGTGTCAGACTGTTCACTTCCTGGTATGTCCCACGTGATGGTCCATGGACAGGGGTGTTTCAGAAGTTTTGAGACACATCCTTGTAACTTGGTCTGTAGCTGAATTTGTCCCTCTCAGGTGACCTTGCTATCAGTAGAACGAGGAAGCCTCTAGAGCAAAGGACGAGGCATCTAAATTGTGTGACAATGCTGTCACTTTTTTTAAAAAAAAGTTATTTTCTCCTTTCTTTAAATAAGAGATCTTAAAGGCCAAACTACCTGCTGAAAACGGCTCAAGTAAATAACTTACGATTCTTTTAGGGTTTTTAATAAATAGTAGTAACAACGGCCAAGTATCTTATCCCCAGCTGCTACTCTCTCTGAAACCTGACTTGATGGTGATTCCTCCTGGATTGGAGAACTGTATGCAAGAATGTATGTCTGAATGTTCCTTTTTGCCAAGGGGTATGTTTATGGCATGTTAGTATATTGGAACAGTTCATCTGTAGAAGGTACTGTATCCATTATTCGGTTAAGGTTTCCAATAGTTAAATTATTCTAAATTCTTCTTCATTTTGAATGGATTTTCATTAGAGTGTTCAAATACATTGTGTTTTACTTAATGGTGAGTGGTTTGACGAGTACCATCACATCAGGAACACCCAACTCACATCTACCTTTAAAGTAAGAAAAGGTTGGTATCCAAGCAACCCTCTTAAACTAGTTTGAGGGTGTCTGGTTGGTCTACAGCAAATTGGGGACTCTTGTCTGGTTCTAAATCAATAATACCAAATTGGGTTTAGAATTACAATCCCTACAGTCTGCGAACAGGCCATTTGACTCAACAAGTCCACACCAACCCTCCGAGGAGTAACCTACCCAGACCCATTCCTTTACCCCATTATTACACATTTACCCCGACTAAGCCACCCAACCCACACATCCCTGAAAACTATGAACAATTCAGCATGACCAATTTACCTGACATGCACATCTTTGGGTTGTGGGAGGAAACCAGAGAATCGAGAATAAGCTCATGCAGACACTGGAGAGTATGCACCGGGAGACTATTGCGTTCAAAGGTTGCGTATGGTAGTTGTTAGTGTCTTTGGTTCCAGATGTTGAATTCGGTTGGTTTAAACAGTGTTTTGTGTATAAAGATTCTTTCAGTCATTAAGAGATTTCTGGGTATGGAAGAAGTGAAGTTAGGGGTTTTACAACAGGTAATGAAGGCAAAGCTGTAGGAATTAACAGACAAGCTGGAGTTGGGGTTGCATTTGTCTGTGAGAAAATGATAGATAGTTACAGCTAGAGCTTGGCAATTACATTTGGTGGAACCGCCATCAGACTCTTTGGAAATGGCTAGAATTCAATTTCAAATGAGGCACTTTGAACATGAGAAGGAAGTTGAACAGTTTGAATTATGATGAAAAGCAGAAATAAAAGAAAATGAAAAAAATAAAGAAGAAAGAGAGAAAAGGACAGAAGAAAAGCAGAGAGTTTCAACTTTAAAAAGTTAGCACTTAGAGATGAAAGTTGACATAGAGGGCGGAGATCAAGATAGACGGTCGGCGGGATGAAGAGGCTAGTGAGGATGAGCAACCATATTGTAACCAATGGTCTAATGGGGTTCTGTTTAAATGCATCCAGGCATTATCGAAATTTGATGATATGGATGGGGAAGCCTTTGGAATTTCATTTGATAAAGTGGCTAAACAAATGCAGTGCTCAGTGACCATGTGAAGTTAGCTGATCCAAACGAAGATGGTAGGTATTTGCATCCTTATCGGAGGAGGTATCTGGGGAGTATGAGGATGTGAAGAAAGCCATCTGAAGTGCATATGAGCTTGTGCCAGAAGCTGACAGACAGCGTTTCAGGAATCTAAAAAAGGGTCCCTGGTTAAACGCATATTGAGTTTGAAAGGATCAAACAAAGTAATTTTGAAAGGTGGGTAAGGGTATTAAAAACAGAGCAAACCTATGACACTGTTAGAGAGATTCTTATTTTGGAGAAGTTCAATAATTCACTTCCTGGAGTCGTGACAACTCGTGTGGAAGAGCAGTGAGTAACAATGGCAAGATTAGAAGCTGAAATGTCTGATGATGATGATTGGGTTCAGAAATCAAAGTTTGGTTTCTGTGAGAGATTGAGAAGAATGTGTGAGATCTTCTTAAAACATATACCTGTGAGAGTAAGGTTTATTGGCAGATGCCAGGGGTAGCAGGTAAAGGGGTTACAGCATTAAGACGTACAGAAGTACGTAACTCTTTTATGCTGAGACATGAGTAGCTATGCCATTCAGAAGGATTATTGGAGAGATGAGAAGTGCTCCATTATGTACCGTGTGATTGGAGTGCCCAGTGGAAACATCAACAGATTTATTCCACAATGGGGAAGGAGGCTTTGAGCTTGGCGTTGCCGTTACAACATTTCAGCATTTACATTGCGAATAACATACATGAGACAAATCTTTATCACTGATCGTGACCTCTTCAAGTTTTTGGAGAAGCATAAGGAGAAAATACCAGTCTGTTTCGATTGAGCCTATTATTGCTGCCATTCAGTTTGAAATTATACAGTTGACAGGGCGAGAAAACTTACGTTTTGACACATTGTGGAGACTTGGATGAAGAAAGACAAAGGCATTCTGTGGCAGGAGTAAAATGACTGAAATCGGAACTAGTTGTAAACATTTGTATCCTCACAGTCAATGTAAAGTATATGCATTTCAGTCTACTAATAGAGGAAGATTAGGAAGTCTAAAATGAGTCCACCTTTGTATATTGATGGATTATTTTATTAAAGATGGAGTTGTGAGAATATTACCACTGTATTTTCTCTTGTTTCTTTTAAAGAGAGGTTTTAAAGGCAGAGGTGCAGAACTGCTGTCTGAAAACACTCCAAGTAAATAACTGAGAAAGTTTTTAGGTTTCATTAAAACGGTGATAACAATGGAAGGGCAGTGGCCAGCTCTTCCAGACCAGGTTGCCTCGTTTTGTTTTTAGCTTCAACATTCAGAAGCTGCTGGGGATCCCAGAAGGGTTGGAAATTTCAATACATGATCCCCAGCTGCTTTTCTCTCTGATATCTCTGTTGATGTTGTTTCCCCCTGGATTGGAGAACTGCTGTTAGGATCTGTATTTGAATATATCTTTGTGCCAAGAAGGTCCGGTATCTAATGTTTGTGTAAGTGTTCCAACATAAAAGTAATCACAAAATGTTCTTTCCTTTGATTGTATATTAACTAAAGCATTTTCATAGATTATATTTTGCTTAATGTTGAGTGGTTTGACCAGTCACAACATATCTGGAACGCACAGTTCATATCTATATTCAAAATAAGGAAAGGTTTGGGTCTAAACAGCCTTCTTAAAACATTCTGGGGGGATCTGGTCTGGTCCACAACATTGTACCGAGGGGTTTCTGACTGGCTCCTATAATTGAAAATTTAGTGAAGGGGCTGGGGATGGTTTACTGGAGGTTGTGCTGTGAGCTGCCTCAGACATTCAGGGAGACCTGAGGATTTGGTAACCCAACTCTGTATGGAACATGGGGACTGTGGTTACAGCATCTGGGTCTGTAACATGAACAACAAATGGAGCAGAGGTTGCAGAGAGGGGAAGTTCGGAAACGACAGAGTGAGTGTGTGTGGGGAAAGGATCTGCTGTATCCACATCGGGTTTTCCAGGAACAGCTTCCCAAGCTTCACTTAACCCAGGATCAGAGTGTGAGGGGACCCTGACTGAACAAGGAGCTGGTCACAGAGCGTTGTCACCTCCTTTAACACGTCCTGCAGCTTCACACCAGGGGGAGGGTGGTGCTGTCAGTGGCTGTTAGGGTCACTGTTTCATTCAGCTTCTATGATCCAGAACTTTCCAGGCAGGACTGGGTGACATATCCATCATTTCCCAGTATCTGAACATCAATGTCGCCACTCGGTGATGGAGGATATATATGGTGGATGAGGTAAATAGATTGTTTCTCCCACAGCAGGGAGCTGCCGGGTGTATCCAGTATAATGGGATTCCCGATGGTGTACATGGCATC
This sequence comes from Chiloscyllium punctatum, assembly GCF_047496795.1. Taxonomy (NCBI): domain Eukaryota; kingdom Metazoa; phylum Chordata; class Chondrichthyes; order Orectolobiformes; family Hemiscylliidae; genus Chiloscyllium; species Chiloscyllium punctatum. The sequence continues at coordinate 42,537,289 of NC_092771.1, read as the reverse complement.
TGCAGAGTGCCCATGTCAATGGGGAGAGGTAGAGGAACTGTAGGAGCTCTCTCTCTATTCATGTTACAGTGTACACATGCACAGTACATCATGTTGGTGAATACCCACTGTCCTGGCAGCAGTCACGGCCTCTTCATTCAGAAGCAGTCAGCCATTCCCATCGCCATCGAGTCTCCACGTGGAAAGAAATGAATATATCTTTGATAATGGCCGTCCCCTTGATCCACGTTTCAAAACACCATCCCCACCACCAATCAACCACTTCAAAGTATTCCATGTGAACGGAGAGCAATGGGGTCACTTGGAGTATCTGGGAGCTGACGATCAGGGATGGAACAAAACCTCCCCTGTCTGAACGGGTCTGAGTGACCCCCCGCCCCCCCCCCAGTACACAGTATCATTGATCCCTGTAATCCCTGTCCATTTCAGTAACATACTGCCTTCCATTATTCCTGTAAATGGAATGACAGGTTATATCATGTTAAATTCCACCTGACAAACTATTATCTATTGTCTTTACCTCTCTGAATCTATTTGCAGACTCTCCAACCTCTCTTGATAATTTAATCTCTTGTTTATCACAGCGACATAACAATTATTTGAAGATGTGACAAGTAGGTTAGACCAGGGAAACCCAGTGGATGTGGTCTATCCAGACTTCCAAAAGGCCTTTTATAAGGTGCCACACGGGAGGCTGCTGAGCAAGGTGAGCTCCCAGGGTGTTCGAGGTGAGCTACTGGCATGGATTGAGGATTGGCTGTCTGACAGAAGGCAGAGAGTTGGGATAAAAGATTCTTTATCGGATTGGGAACAGGTGACAAGCGGTGTCCCGCAGGGTTCAGTGTTGGGGCCGCAGCTGTTCACATTATATATTAATGATCTGGATGAAGGGACTGGGGGCATTCTAGCGAAGTTTGCGGATGATGCGACGTTAGATGGATAGACAGGTAGTACTGAGGAAGTGGGGAGGCTGCAGAAGGATCTAGAAAGTTTGGGAGAGTGGTCCAGAAATGGCTGATGGAATTCAATGTGAGCAAATGCGACGTCTTGCACTTTGGAAAAAAGAATACAAGCATGGACTACTTTCAAAATGGTGAGAACATTCATAAAGCCAAAATACAAAGGAATCTGGGAGTGCTAGTCGAGGATTTTCTAAAGGTAACCATGCAGGTTGAGTCCGTGATTAAGAAAGCGAATGCAATGTTGTCTCTTATCTCAAAAGGGTTGGAATATAAAAGCAGCGATGTGCTACTGAGACTTTATAACGCTCTGGTTAGGCCCCATTTGGAGTACTGTGTCCAGTTTTGGGCAGAACACCTCAGGAAGGACAGATAGGCACTGGAGCGTGTCCAACGGAGATTCACACGGATGATCCCTGGAATGGTAGGTCTAACATACGAGGAACGGCTGAGGATCCTGGGATTGTATTTGTTGGAGTTTAGAAGTTTAAGGGGAGATCTAATCGAAACATACAAGATAATACATGGCTTGGAAAAGATGGACGCTAGGAAATTGTTTCCGTTAGGCGAGGAGACTAGGACCCATGGGTACAGGCTCAGAATTAGAGGGGGTCAATTCAGAACAGAAATGCGGACACATTTCTTCAGCCAGAGAGTGGTGGGCCTGTGGAATTCATTGCCACGCAGTGCAGTGGAGGCCAGGATGCTAAATGTCTTCAAGGCAGAGATTGACAAATTCTTGATGTCACAAGGAATTAAGGGCTACGGGGAGAATTCAGATAAGTGGAGTTGAAATGCCCACCAGCTATGATTAAATGGCGGAATGGACTCGATGGGCCGAATGGCCTTACTTCCAGTCTTCTGACCTATGGCCTCATGGTCTTATGGACATCACCAAACTCAGCATCTGTATATCTGTTCCATCCTCCTGATCATTAATATAGACTGTAAATTGCTAAGAACACAGCACTAGTCACTTTGTGACCCTACTGGTTATGTTCTCTCTAACTGATTTATCCTGAGTGCCTGTTTCCTGTATGATACCCAGTACTCTCCCATTACTGTGCAACACAGTGGAAGAGTTGAATAAGAACATGAGCATCTGTGAGGTATCCAGCCCCTCGATGAGGCAGATGCCAACGCGGCCTCTGTTCCACTTTCCTGAGATCTCTCCATCCTAAAACTCTAGTCTCTTGTTGTAGATTGCACCACATGAAAAAAATCCACTCCACATCAATACTTTCAATTGCTTTTAGCATTTTACAGACCTCAATGAGATCTCCTTTCATTCTTATAAAGTCGAGAGTATAGGCCTAAACTGCTCAATTACTCTTCATAAGACAAACACTTCAAATATGGAATCAATCTAATGAAGGTCTTCTGAATTGCCTCGAATGGAAATACCTCATTCTGCAGGACACCCAAACTGTACTCCAGTTACAGCCTCACTAATGCCTTGCATAGCTACACCAACACTCCCTACCTTTCTACTCTATCCTTTTATAAATAAACACTGAAATTTTGCTTGCATTTCTCATTACTTGCAGTACCCGCAGGCAGGTTTTCTGTGATATGCAAACAGACACCCAGATCCCTCTGCACCTAAACACTTTGATCTTTCTCTCAATTTAGATAATAATTTGTCTTTCTATTAAACTGGCCAACTTGAATAGCCCCCTATTTATTCACTTTAATTTTCCTTGCTAAATGTTGGCCCATTCACCTAACCTATCCATATGTTTTAAAACCTCTTGCATCATCATTCCGAAGTAATTTCCCACCGATGTTAGTGTCATCTGAAAATGTGGCATTATATTTTGTCTCCCGTCAATCGAGTACAGTATTACCATCGATTGCAAATGCTTGAGGCATGAGTACTGAAATCAATGGCACAAACTGCATTTGCCAAAAGAAAATAACACATTTATTCCACCTGACTATATTTTGTTGGTTAACCAATCCTCCATCCAAGCTAATAATTTACTCCTAAACCCATGTTGTCTGATCTTACCATTTACTCGTTGGAGAAGCGACATATCCGATGCCTTCAGGAAGACCAGATATGTTCCATCTCCAGGATTCCCACTATCCATCTTGTTTGTGACATCTTCAAATAACTCAAACAAACAATTCAAACACGATTTAGCCTTCGTAAAACCATGTTGACTCTGACAAATTGTGGTTTGACTTTGCAAATGTCCTGAAGAATGGACTCTAAAAATTTGCCTAAAATGACAATAGTTTTATGTTACAATTTACTCCCTAATGTATACCATTATTACAAGCTCTTCCCTTTTGAAAACCTTTATGTTTTCTTTGAATTCCTGTTTACTGGGCACAAGGCTTTAAGAGATCTGCTCCAATTGCTGAGTAAGAGCCACGTGTGGCTGAATGGACTCATCATCCTGTTGGTGTACAATATCGATGGACTGACGTCTTTCTGGTGTTCCCATATTGCCATCTCCAAGGCCAGAATGACCTCCTCCTGTTGATGCTTTAGAGGATTGGGAGATTATGGAATCTTCCTGTTGCTGTCTAACATTTTGAGAGGCTGATGGATCTTCTCATATTTCTCCATAACAGGTGGAAATATTGAACCGTCTCCTCATGTATCCCGGACATGGGACCAAGGGATTGATTGGTCTTCTCTTGTTCCCATACAACAGACACGTGTCTAAATTACCTCTTCCTTTCTCATGAAAGAATTTTCAGATAGTTTTTATCCTATCCAATTCCCTATCAATAGGCTCGGTGAGCCTGAATGGCCTCCTGTTGTCCCAGTGTAACAATCTCCAGTCACTGTGTGACCTCTTCCAGTTCCTATGTTACAGACTTGAGGAGGCTGAATGGACTGATCCTGTTGCTGTTTAACAGGATACTGGTGCAGCATGGCCTACTGTTACAGGGTCGAATGGCTGATTGGCCTCCTTCTGTAAATGTATAGGGGTTGAATTGCCTCATACTGTTTTGGTGTAACAGGTTCGAAGGCCTGAATATCCTCCTGTTGTTCCTGTGTAACAGGCTGGAGAACAGAATGGATTCCTCTATTATCTGTGTAATTCACTTCACTTGTTAACTCCTTCTGTCAGCTATGTTCAAATAAGATCATCTTTAATTTTTGTAAACTCCAATGGCTACTGGTTCAACCTGATCATCCTTTCCTTATAAGCTTTCGTTATAAGCTTTCGTTATAAGGAATCAGTTGAGGGGACCATCTCTGAGCTGCTTCCAATATAACAACATCCTTTCTTCATAGAAGAGGCTAAATCTGTACACACTACTCCAGATGTGATCTCCCTGTACAGCAGCAGCAACACTTTACCAGCCTGCTGTAAAGTTCCCGCCCAGGTTAGAGCTGTCTCAGCTCTCTGGAGGGATACAGAGCATTGATGGAAGATCATTGTACTTCTCTACTCCATCTGCATAACGGGAGATGTGGAGAAGTTAAAGTTGGAGAAGATCATAAATGATGTCGCGAGATGATCTCCATGATTAATCTCCCCAGAGCCCACGTTGCTCAGATTCCACAGAATCTAGTAAGGTGGAGTGCAAAAACAGCAAGGAGGAGCAAACATTGATGGGAGTTATATATCAAAGTGAAAGCTGAAATACAAATGCTGGACATGTTATAAAACAGGAAATGAGATATACACATTTGTGTTTAAATCATATCTAAACTGTGTTAACCCAATTGAATGCTAATGCTGTGAAAAATGGATTTCATGACCACGTGTGAGATGGTTTACGTTAACATTATGTCAAGCACTGAGCTCGAGATTTGGTTATTTAGGAATTGGTGTTGAGTGATCAGAAGAGCTAATTGAAACTTTTGATGTAAAGGACCTTTTGGGAACAGTGACCAAAATGTATTGGTTTTATTTTATGCTGTTTGAGTACAAGACAATTTTTGTTTTATTTGCAGTATTCGTTATAAATCTGAGTCATGCAAGCCATGAAGGTGTGAGGAGAAAGTGGGGACTACAGATGCTGGAGATCAGAGTCGAAGAGTGTGGTGCTGGAAAAGCACAGTCACGCAGCATACTAAGAGCACATAAATTGATGTTTCGGGCATAAGCCCTTCATCAGGAATGGAGCTTATGGGCCAAGGGGGCTGAGAGATAAATGAGAAAGGGGTGCGGCAGGAGGGAGGTAGCTGGGATTGCGATACGCAGATGAAGGTGGGGTTGAAAGTGATAGGTGACGAAGGGAGACAGAGCGCCTCATCTACTGCACCCAATGTGGTTTTCTCTACACTGGCGAAGCAGGAGGTCAACTTGTGGATCATTTCAGAGAACACCTCTGGGACAACCACATTGAACAAATCAATCACCTTGTGGCTGAGAACTTCAATTCCCCTTCCAACTCTGCCAAGGACATGAGGGTTCTGGGCCTGCTCCATCGCCAAACCCGAGCCACCAGAAGCCTGGAGGAAGAAAGCCTCCTCTTCTGCCTTTGGACCCTCCAACCACAGGGGATCATAGTGGATTTCCCCATTTCCCCATTTCCCCAAATCCCACCTTATCCTACTCCAACCTTCCAAGTCAGTACCGCCTTCTTGAACATTCCTCTGTGTCCACCTTCCTTCCTATCAATCTGGGCCACGCTCCTCTCCGACTATCACTTTCAACCCCACCTTCATCTACCTATTAGATGAAAGGAGGCAGCTTAGAAAAATGCCAAGTGTTGCAGTAAGCCAGTGGATTCAGAGAAATGTAGGATCCAGCAAAGGATGATCAAGAAACTGAGAATAAAATCAGAAAGAGAAAAAGCGTGCAAACGAAAGAAAAACATAAAGACTGCTAAAAAGCGTCTATTAATGTATGAAAACAAATGAAAACAAGGCCAAATGTGGAACAGTGGGTGTGCAATCTGGATAACGTATTGCAGATATCAGAGAAATCTCAGGGAAAAGAAACAGTTTCTTTGTGTCTATCTTCATGGAAGAATGTCCAGAAATTCTTCCAGAAATACCAAGTGACCATGGGACTTGTGTAAGTAAAGTCTGAGGTCATTCTTATCAGTGTTGGGGTTATCTTTGAAAAGAAAGCTGGATTGAGTTTTTATAAATCTGACAGACTAGATGTACTTCATGCAAGAATTTCAGAGGAAGCAGCAATAGACATGTTGATTGCATCGCGGATTTTCACTTTATTTTCTGACACATTCCTGAAAGGCATTCAGCCAATCTGGATAAGGCAAAGGTTATAAATATTATCCAACAGTTTAAGAAAGGATGAATTTGGAGAATGGTGAACTACAGACCAGTTATCTTGTCATCCGCAGTGATGTATCTGTAGGACTCTATTACAAAGAACATGCTACTGGATATTTAGAAGGTAATAACATAACTGGGGAGTGTGAGAATGTACCGATGAAAGGAAAACCAGAAGTGGCAAACATATATTTGGAATGGTTTGAAGATGATTCTTGTGGACATAGGCAATGATGAACCATTGGATAACGTATAGTTGGATATTCATGTGCTTTTTTTAAAGAACTCACACAGCATGTTCATAAGAAAAATTAAAGCGAGAGGTATTGGGAAGAACTTATGCAAATGGGAAAGTAAAAATTAGGTTTGCGTTCATGTGAATGTAATTGGAAGATCGAGGACGTCGTGCACCAGTTGCATCAAGCTTTGGTGAGACTCAACGTAGAATATTATGTATCGTTCGGAGTCCCAATCTAAGAAAGAATATATTAACTACAGAGGAACTTTAAAAGGTATTCTCATGATTAATCCGTAAAATGGCAAGATTGTCTGATGGGGAACCTCAGCCTGTAATCTCGAGTTTTAAAACATGAGACTTGATTGTAGTGAATCTTAGAAACATCGAAAGGATACAATAACAGAGGGACATGAGGAAGTACAAGTACGCGAGATAAGGGAGAATCCCACGATATTCCACAAGGACAAGTCGAACAGAATAATCAGCAAACAGTTCGTGTCCATTAGAAACCAAAGGGGCAATCGGTGTGTCAAACTGGAGAACATTGATGGATTGTTACATGAGACCTTCACAACTATTTTACGTGGGAGAAGGAGGATGCAGGTACAGAATACAAGAAGATGGACTAGGAAGCTCTTGAACAGACTGATGTAAAATACGAGCAGGGATTTGAGGTTTTGTTCTGTATAAATTTGGACCAATCTCCATGTCTGAATGAGTTGTATCACAGGCGGCTGTTGGGGTCAAAGGAGGAAAGACCCTGACTGAATATTTTAATTAGAATCTGACCATAGGGGAAGTGTAAGAGAACTGGAGAACTGCTAATAAAATTCCACTTCACAGTAACGGTGGGAGAGATAGACCAAGTAACGATAGACGAGCGAGTATTAGATCACTGTTAAGGAAATTACTGGAGAAAAAAGGGAAGGAGAAACTCGAACTCCAATCAGAGTCGCAAGTTTGATCAGGGATAATCATCATGACTTTGTCAGGAGGAAGTCACATCCAATGGGTTTGATTGCATTAGTTTGAGGAGGTCGATTATTTAGTTTTGTAGGAAGGGCTTTGAAAAATTTCCACCTGTGAAACTGAAAAATAAAGTAAAATCTCACAATATGAAGGATAACTTGACAAGTTACAACGAAAATTGTCTTCGTGGCAGGAGGCAGAAGGTGGTGGGAGAAGTCTGTTTGTGTGACTGGAGACCAGTGTCCCCTGGTGTACCACAGAGATCAGTGTTGTGTCCCTTACTGTTTGTGTTATTCATAACAAACGGTGGCACAAAGGTTAGCACTGCTGCCTCACAGCGCCAGAGACCCGGGTTCAATTCCCGGGCGACTCTCTGTGTGGAGTTTGCACATTCTCCCCGTGTCTGCGTGGGTTTCCTCCGGGTGCTCCGGTTTCCTCCCACACTCCAAAGATGTGCAGGCCAGGTGAATTGGCCATGCTAAATTGCCCGTAGTGTTAGGTAAGGGGTAGATGTAGGGGTGTGGGTGGGTTGCGCTTCGGTGGGGCGGTGTGGACTTGTTGGGCCGAAGGGCCTGTTTCCACACTGTAAGTAATCTAATCTCATTCAAAAAAATATAGATGCGAATGTGGAGGGGTCGAGGTGGAGAGCGGGGAAGGTGTGATAAGTAAGTGTATGTTTGACATAAAGATTGGCTGGGTGGTTCACAGTGAGGAGGAAGGCCTTAAGTTACAGGAAGATGCAGATGGAATGGTCAGATGGGCACATCAATGGCAGGTGGAATGTAACCCTGATAAATATGAGGTGATGCACTTTGGGAGATGGAACCAGGCAGGGGAGGACTCAATGAATGGCAGCACACTGGGAAGCTCAGATTATGTTTCTTCACACATCCCTGAATGTGACTGGACAGGTTAATGCTCAAAAATGTGTTGCTGGAAAAGCGCAGCAGGTCAGGCAGGATCAAAGGAGCAGGAGAATCGACGTTTCGGGCAGATTCCTGAAGAAGTCTTATGCCCGAAACGTTAATTCTGCTGCTCCTTTGATGCTGCCTGACCTGCTGCGCTTTTCCAACAACACATTTTTAAAGCTCTGATCTCCAGCATCTGCATTCCTCACTTTCTCCTGGACAGGTTAATGGACGAGTTAAGAATTGGACCTTGGGTGTAGCGTCTCTCAATCAGGATTTAGATTATAAGAGCAATACAGGGCTTTGGCTCGGACAAAATGGAATACTGTATGTAGCTACGGGAACCACATTCCAGGAAGGATGTGATTGTACTGGAGAAGGTGCAGAGGTGATTCACCAGGATGTTCCCTGGGATGGAGCATATCAGCGATGGAGAGAGGCTGGATAAGCTCGGGTTGTTTACTTTGGAGCAGAGAAAGCTGAGGGGTCAGTGATTCAGAAGGATAAGTTTATAAGCGACACAGACAGGGTGGATAGACAGCAGCTGTTCCTTTTAGTGAGAGGGTCAAGAACAAAGGAGCACACTTTTAAAGTGAAGAGTTTGAGGTTCAGAGAGGATTTACATATTTTTTCACCTCGAGGTGTGGGGTTCTGGGATTACTTCCTGAGAGGGGAATGATCACCTCACAATCTTTAACAAGTGCTTGGACGAGCAATTGGAAGTGTCATAACATTTCAGGCTATGGGCCTGGTTTAGGAAAGTGGAACTAGTATAGATCGTGCTGTATTTCTGTCGGCACAGAGTCTATGCCCCTGTGAGTGTATGGTCGTGAAGGTCAATTATTGAGCAGTTTAAGGCAGGAATTGATGGATTTCTGAAGAGTTATATTCAGAAGGTGTTAGAAACGAAAATCGCCTCTCAATAATCGCTCGAGACAAATTCAGGAAAACAAAGTTTTATTAGCAAGTCTGCAGAGTTGGGCACCCTTCTGAGTAAAAGGCGCGCCGAGGCTAACAATGTTTCTCATTATATACAGCACAAGTCCCTCCCCTCCTTGGCTCTAACGAGCCATGAGGTTCACATTCTTAAAAACATCATTATTCTCCAATTTGCACCCTTATCACAAAGTCTGCAACAAATGTCTCCAGAGTCTCCAAAGTTGTTGTCTTTTTTCTCTCTCTCACCCTGCAGTCTTATCAATAAAAGACTTATTCTTCTCTGTCTGTGCTAGCGGTCTTATCAATCTGTAGCAGATGTCTCTGTATCAATCTGTAGCAGATGTCTCTCGAGTCGTTTCCCTATCCTGCAGTCTTATCAGTCAAGGACTCATCCTTCCCTGCCTGTGTTAGTGGTTTCATCAATCAAGGGCCTGTTTGTTTTTACTCTGCTCACAAATTGTCAGCATTCTGCACAATTTAAACTATTCTACTTTTGAGTATACAAAATGTTTTTTAAAAAAGTAAAAATCTAATGTTTTTAGAAAAGAAGTCACTCTGCTTACAAATTGTCAGCATTCTGCACAATTTAAACTATTCTACTTTTGAGTATACAAAATGTTCTAGAAAAGAAGTAAAAGTTTTGTCTTTTATTATAGATCTGTCTGTGGTCCAGGCACATCTTAAAGTTTGAACCGAAATTACCTCTCACATTTCCACCCTTTTCTCTTTTTAAGATGTGCCTGAACAAGATAAGCCCCCTCTCCTCAAGGGCCCGGGAAATCCTTGGTCTTTCGCAGCAACATCACTTTAAGTTCACGCGTCCTATGTTGTGGAACCACCACTGCTTGGAGTCGGGAAATATTTTTCTGAATTAAAAACTGAATACAGGGGGTTAGGCAGGTTAATATGAGAAGAAGAATCATGCCCCCCCCAACCACCAGCAACGCCGTGCGCCACCAACTACCACCTAGGAGACCATCCTACCATCCGATGCCACTAAGAGGACGCCAAGATTGTACTGGCACATGGGCCAATTTCCGAATTTCATCGGAAATTTCCAAAACCGCTTTACCATTATCGTCAATTTCTAGACAGCAGTTAGTCAGGTTAAACTTCCCGCACACGCCCCCCTCTGAGGCCAACAGATAATCCAAGTCAAGTCGGTTTTGATATATAGCAGCCCTCATCTGATCCTGCTGCTTAGCCAGCAACTCCAGGGCCAGGGCAGTCCGGTTAGTAATAACCTCTACGACTGCTTGAAGCCTGATAATACGATTTAACATATAGATAGGAGTACGGTATCCCCATGTAGCTGGCCCGTAGTATGCAATAATCCGGGCCGGTGGCCACTCATCCCCCCAGTCACCGACTTGGATATCCCTTGGCGACCTACGGAGGGAGTCAAAGAGTTTAATTCCCAAATCGTCGCCTTCCTTCCGGGGTAATAGGAAGAACGCAGGTCGTATTAGACCCAGGAAGCATACCCCAGCCCATCCCATGGGCAGTTTGGGGTATGCCTGATTACCACATATCCAAAATAGGCCATCTGGAGCAGTCCCTCCCTGCCTCACAACGTCATCCCACAGTTCCTTTACCCCAGGGACGCCCTCATAAGGACTAGGACCACTGCAATTCCAGTAATCAGCCCCCAGCTCGTCAGAGGAGGAATCAGTACGTAATGAAACGCAATTTCCATGATCTCGGTTTGCAATGTACCAAGTAATACCCTCAGGCCACCATACTCGCGTGGTCGCATCCAATACATTCTGACAGGGACTAATCCCTACCTCCACGGTCCCCTTGCCTTCAATACAGAACTGGCCCTCAGGGCTGTTTGTCAGTCTCCACCCCTGGCTTTTCCTTTCGTTGACATGAGTCCAAGTGGTTTGCAGCAATTCCCCTATGTCTAAGCTTTGACCAGTCCACGGCCATTGGTCTGACAAAAGCGGCCCCCCACAAACCCAGCAATTGCTAACATTTAAAACAGTGGCTATTCTAGAGGTGAGATCAATAAACAGGTTTTGTGTAACATCAGGGAGTTCAATCTTTTCTTCTACCTCTTCGTATACAGATGGCACTTTAGAGAGCACGACCGTTCCCTGACGGTCTTGCTCTTTCCCCAACCCCCGATCAGTGTTCTGTATCTTGGTCTCCTTGACTCTGTCAACCTGCTCCCTGAGCAACACGGAGGATGGGTCCCACCTCCCAGTTTTGCTAATACACACCCAGCGGTCATTTATAGGGCATCCACGGATTTTGCCACCGTATCCTTTATTATATACCTGATAATAGGGTCCTCCACCCTCCCAACATTCATGGCGTGCACTCACATCGTAACACCAATCGTCCACATAGGAATGGGACACAAATGATCCCGTGTAGATTCGAATCCCAAGTCTTACTATAGTTCGACATTTGTCACATCTCCCCTCACCCTCCCCCACATACAGGAGTAAACTGATCAATATCCCCACCAATACAGTCCAAGTAGAGTTCATTATTGCTGTCTTTTCAGTTTTACCACCACCGGCTTGTCCCCTTGCTCGCATGTCCAAGTGCTTTCTTCTTCAGGCGGAACAGGCCCCTTTATCCTTGATGCGTGGACCCACCCTTTTTCTTTCGTCCGAACAGCTGCTTCAGTTGTTAACAGAACCAGGAACGGTCCTTCCCACCGCGGCTGGAGCTTTTCGGCCTTCCAGGTCTTAACAAGTACCCAATCTCCGGGCTCCACCTTATGCAGGAGGAAGTCGAGCGGCGGAGTCTGAGCCAGGAGACCTTTCCTCCGGATTTCTGCAAAAGAACGGGATAAGGCCAGTAAATAGTTTCTGACAAATACATCTCCCCCTTGTAAAGTGGGACATCCATCAACCTTACTCCAATATGGTAATCCGAACAGCATTTCATAGGGGGAAACCCCGACATCTCGGCGGGGGGCCGTACGTATCCTCAATAGGGCAATGGGCAGGCACTTCGGCCAAGGTAACTTAGTTTCTAACACTAGCTTAGTCAATTGGGTCTTGAGTGTGCCATTCATTCTCTCAACCCGACCCGAACTCTGAGGATGCCAGGGTGCATAGAATTTCCATTGGATACCCAGGGCAGTACAGATCAAATGGTGTAGCTTAGAAATAAAATGTGTCCCGCAGTCGGAGTCGATAGATTCCATTATGCCATATCTCGGGATTATAGTCTCTAACAACAGTCGGGCCACGGTTGGTGCATCGTCTTTGGCAGTTGGGAAAGCCTCTACCCAGTGAGTGAAATGGTCTACTATTACTAGCAGATATTTCCATCTCTGTACTTGGGGCAATTCTGTAAAGTCAACTTGGATCCTCTGAAATGGCCTAATTCGAGGGGCTGACCACCAGCTGGCATAGAACGCATGGCTTTCTTATTAATACGCCGGCAAGTGGGGCATCCGACTACTTCTTGTTGGGCTAATGTGTATATCCCCCTGCATACATAGTCTCTCAGGATCGTGTCACACATGGCTTGCACCCCCCAGTGGGTCTGATGGTGTAATCGGTGCAGAATACCCCGGGTGATCTGTTTGTTCAGTACTTGTCTCCCATCAGGAACCGTCCACTTCCCGTTAGCATCTAGCCGGGCACCCAATTGATCCATTTTATCAATCTCCCCCTGGGTGAAGAAGGGTTGTTTAACGAGCCCTTCCCTCAACGGTATTAACGTTAACAATTGGACAGATTTTTCGACCGCTGCCCGCTTGGCTTCCTCATCCGCCAGCCGGTTTCCCACCGCTTCCGGTGTCGACCCCTTCTGGTGACCGGGTACATGGACTACTGCGAGTTCCGTAGGTGACGCCAGGGCTTCCAACGTTAGGCTGATCATTTGTTCGTGAGCTAATTCTTTTCCCCGGGAAGTTATCAATCCTCGCTCTTTCCAGATTTTCCCGAAAGTATGAACGATTCCGTATGCATACTTTGAGTCAGTATATATGGTTCCCACTTTCCCTTCCAACAACTTCAGGGCCCTCTGGAGGGCGTACAACTCACAGGATTGGGCTGACCACTTCCCGGGCAGTCGTCCGGCCTCGATCGTCTGTTTCGTTGCACCATCTATGACAGCATAGCCACTGTACCGTACCCCACTGATGCACCGGGAGGACCCGTCGATGTACAGTTCCTGTCCTTCACCCAGCGGGGCTTCTTGCAGGTCCTCTCGGCTCTTGGTCTGCAAGTCTACAAATTCCACACAATCATGCTCCTGTTCCCCATCTGCAGGACGTCCGTACAGAAACTGGGCTGGGTTGCAACTGAGATCTTTTGCAAAATTGAGATCGTCCCCGGTCATCAAAATCGTCTCATACTTCAGGATGCGAGAGTCTGTTAACCAGCGGTGAGCCTTCTGAGCCAGTATGGCACAAACCGAATGTGGGGAATATGCTGTGATCCTTCCTCCAAAGGTAAGTTTTCGGGCCTATTCCACTAACATTGCCGTAGCTGCCACTGCCTGTATACAGGTCGGCCATCCACATGACACAGGGTCTAACATTTTTGACAAAAATGTAACCGGCTGACGTTTCCCTGCCCGCAGCTGGGTAAGCACACCCTGGGCAATTCCGCCGGCGCTATTGACATATAACTGGAACGGTTCCTTCAGGGTGGGTAAAGCCAATACCGGAGCTCGGATCAGTTTACTTTTAATAATATTAAATCGCTGCTCGTCCTCATCTGACCAGTCCACCTTTTGTCCTTCTTGTCCCAGTTTGTCGTACAAAAATTTTACTAAAGTGGTGTAACTTTCAATCCATATCCGGCAATACCCTACTAGCCCCAGGAATTGTCTGATTTCCTTCTTCGTCCTGGGTATTGGCATACCCGTAATCCCCGATATTCGTTCCGGCGTGATACGGCGATGCCCCTTACTGACTTGATGGCCCAGATATCTTACTTCTTGCTCCACAAACTGGAGTTTTGTCCTGGAGACGCGTAGGCCCTGTTTCCCCAGGAAGTTCAGCAGGGCAACGGTGTCTGCTCGTACCTCCTCTTCTCTTGGTCCTGAGAGTAAGAGATCATCGACATATTGGAGCAATTGATTCTCCGCGTTACACCGAAATCCTCCTAAGATCTGCTCCAGTATTTGTCCAAAAAAGTTGGGTGACTCCGTGAATCCCTGCGGCAAGACCGTCCATCTTAACTGTCGCTTTCGTCCTGAGAAGGGATTCTCCCATTCAAAGGCAAAAAGGTTCCGACTTTCTTCGTCAAGGGGGCAACTCCAGAAGGCATCCTTCAGATCTATTACGCTGAACCATTCATGTTCGGGGGAAATTTTACTCATTAACGTGTAGGGATTGGGTACCACCGGGTACCTAGCCTGGACTACTTCATTCAACCCCCGCAAGTCTTGCACCAGCCTATATGTCCCATCCGGCTTCCTCACAGGGAGTATTGGAGTATTGAAAGGGGACATGCATTCCTCCAGTAGTCCATCTGTGATTAATCTTTCTATCACAGGTTGTAACCCCTCCTGTCCTTCCATAGCAATCGGGTACTGTTTCCTTCTTACCGGGCCTTTTCCTGGTAACATGGTGATTTGGAGAGGTTTGATGTTTAGACCCCCTCTGTTCCCTTCTCGGTACCATACTTCCGGGTCTATTTGTTGATCATCTTCTTCGGTGAGGGCGAACAACCTTACCACCATTTCCGCGTTACTTGGTACCGTTCCGATCCCTAATTTGACCTGCAAGTCTCTTCCTAACAAATTAAACCCCGCCGATGGCAGTAGAAGGAGGTCTCGTTTAGTAGTTCTGTTTTCATACCCAATTTCCACGTCCTCCACCACTGGGACTTGTAATTTCTGTCCTCCAATTCCAGATACCCCCATAACTTTTCCTCCTGCTCGGGTGCCGGGGGGTATTTGGATTATAATTGATCTTTCGGCTCCCGAGTCCACCATAAATGTGATCTCCGATCCTTGGGGTCCTACTTTCAAGTTTACCAGGGGTTCCTGTCTATAGTCCTTTTGCCCCAAGGGTAGGAACCCCCGACCTCCCTAATCTTCCTCCATCAGTGCGTACGACCGCACCTCCGGCTTGTAGCGGGGGCACTCTCGTTTAAAATGTCCCTCTTCATTACAGTAGTAACATCTGAGTATCCTTTTCGTTTCCCTGTCGCGGTCTCGCGTTCCTCCACTCTTCCTTTGTTCCGGCCATGGTTCTCTTTTCCTCTGCTCTTGCCACGACTCTCCCCTTTCCTGTTTCTGCCACGGCTCTCCCTTTTCCCTTCTTCCAGCTGTCATTTGTTGCACCGTTTGCATCATTATCTTTGTCGCCTTCTTTTGCTTCTCATCATCCCTTCTCACAAACACCTTTTGCGCCTCCCGTAGTAGTTCACTTAGAGATTTACTATCCCAATCATCCATTTTCTCTAACTTCTTTCGTATGTCCGGCCAGGCTTTTGATACAAACTCTACCCGTATGAGTTGTTGCCCCACGTCCGTCTCAGGGTCCACCCCAGCGAACTGCTGCAAGTTCTTCCTAATCCTGTCTAGGAAATCCGTAGGGGTTTCCTCCGGGTTTTGATGATTACCAAAGGCCTTGGTAAAATTGTGCCCCTTCGGGGCTGCGTGTCTTATTCCTTTTATCCAATATTCCCGCATGTCTCTCATGTTGCGCCGTCCTCCCTCCGTGTTCTTATCCCACTCGGGGTCGGTGAGGGGAAACTTCTGCTCCCCTCCTTCTCCCCCTTCTCTCTCCCAGACCAAGAGCGCAGCTTGTCGTATCATCTGACGCTCCTGGCTAGAGAACAATGTTTTCATGATGGAACACATCTCATCCCACATGTAAGTATTCGGACCCAGGAACTGATCCAATTGTTCAGCAAGTCCCATGGGGTCCTCTAGTAGACCCTTCATCTCCCTCCTGAAATTCCGTACTTCAGTACTCGTCAAGGGAACGTTCACATATCCCGTCCTTCCTTCCTCGCCCCCCATGGGCACTTCCCGGAGTGGATTCATTCTTGCAATTGAGGCAGGGTTTTGTCTGTGACCCCTTTCAGCTCGAGATCTGGTCTGTACCCCTGAGGTAGTCTGTGATTCCTCCCCATTTTCTTCCCCTTCCCCTGACTCGTCGTCACCCGGAGGAACATTTTGTGGGGCAGATGGGGTCACGTAGGGCGGCGGTAAGTGATCTAAAGGATCCCATTCTTTCTGCCCTTTCGAGTCTTCATTAGTTACCTGCATTTGGCAAGATATCGTAACCGGTAGCCAACAAAGGGCATAATCACTCTCTTCCAGATTAACATCAGATTTTGAATTGACATATAAAATGAGAGCTTGCCGGACCCAGTCTTCGTCAGTACCGAATCTAGGCCACCATACTGAGTCGCCCTGAATAGGTTTCTGGGACCACTTTTTACAGTATTTTACCATCTTCCTTTTAGATTTTCCTTTTCTCCCACCCTGATCCCAATTATTTAACATTCTTCCTAACGGACTATCGTCAGGTACCCCGGGGTATTTGTCATTGTCTCTGTTCAAGCCTACCTTTCCCTTACTCGCCTTGGATCCCTTATTTCCCATTGCCGAGGACTTCGTAATTTTCCCGTGATAATCTATCACAATTTAGCCAATTCCCAGACCTTCAGTCCTGTGATCGCCCAGGTTCCTTTGCAGGCACCCCCGGTCTTTGGATTCCTGTGTCCTACGTCTCTGTGAAACAGATCACAGGCACCCCGTAGGTCCACGTTCCTCCGCAAACACGGTCTCTGCAAAATCCCTTACAGGCGAGCCCCGGTCCCCAGATTCCTGAGTCCTACGTCTCTGCAGAAAACTCCACAGGCACCCCGCAGGTCCACAGGCCTCCGGAAACACGGTCCCCGCAAGTTTTGTCTTACCTGGGTTCGGTGAACCGAAATTACTCGATCGTTAGCCGTCCCCACTGCCTCGACACCCCTCCTTTGTTTTCCTGAGCCTCCTGGATATCACTCGCTCAAGCCGCGCGGAGCGACAAGCAAGGAATCAGGGACTGCCGAAATCGGCAGGGTGCACCTTCTCCGATGTCCTTCCTCAGCCCCCCTCGCGGCCGCAGTGTTGATCCCGGACGACGAGCCCCCAAGTTGTTAGAAACGAAAATCGCCTCTCAATAATCGCTCGAGACAAATTCAGGAAAACAAAGTTTTATTAGCAAGTCTGCAGAGTTGGTCACCCTTCTGAGTAAAAGGCGCGCCGAGGCTTACAATGTTTCTCATCATATACAGCACAAGTCCCTCCCCTCCTTGGCTCTAACGAGCCATGAGGTTCACATTCTTAAAAACATCATTATTCTCCGATTTGCACCCTTATCACAAAGTCTGCAACAAATGTCTCCAGACCCTCCCCTTCCTGGCTCTAACGAGCCATGAGGTTCACATTCTTAAACCGTCATTATTCTCCAATTTGCACCCTTATCACAAAGTCTGCAACAAATGTCTCCAGAGTCTCCAAAGTTGTTGTTTTTTTCTCTCTCTCACCCTGCAGTCTTATCAATAAAAGACTTATTCTTCTCTGTCTGTGCTAGCGCTCTTATCAATCTGTAGCAGATGTCTCTGCATCAATCTGTAGCAGATGTCCCTCGAGTCGTTTCCCTATCCTGCAGTCTTATCAGTCAAGGACGCATCCTTCACTGCCTGTGTTAGTGGTTTCATCAATCAAGGGCCTGTTTGTTTTTACTCTGCTCACAAATTGTCAGCATTCTGCACAATTTAAACTATTCTACTTTTGAGTATACAAAATGTTCTAGAAAAGAAGTAAAAGTTTTGCCTTTTATTATAGATCTGTCTGTGGTCCAGGCACATCTTAAAGTTTGAACCGAAATTACCTCTCACATAAGGGTTATAACAGTGAACTGAATTAGATTGTTAAATTATGTCAATGTGAGAAATATGAAAAAAAAGTACAGTTTCCTTACAGTTTGAAACCAGAGAATGGAGAATGGAGAATAGGGAAATGGCAGAACTATGAAGCCACTACTTAAGTTCTGTCTTCACAAAACTTTATAACAATAGAAGGAAAACCAAGTCTGGTGTGGGAAAATGATAGAGTACATGGAACATAGAACATAGTAAGTAAATGGTTTAGCAGTAATTATTGTGGCTGAAAGTAACGGTCATAGGCAACACTAACATAGATTTATGAAATGGGAATTATGTTTGAGAAACAAACTGGGAGACAAATGAAAGAGAAGCAATGGATGTAAAACATTTTGATTTTTAGAAAAATGTTGGTTAAACTCCAAGCCCAATTTGCAAAATCAAATCGGAGTGGATTGGGGTGAATATATGGCCATGTTTCTAGAATGGGACAGCTGGTAGAAAATAGTGAATAGAAATAAACAGACTCGTCAAGTAATAGCCTGACATTGTCTGTAAGGTATGATTCTGTGAGTATGACTATATCGCAGACTACCCATTACCTTCCCCAGATATCTCCTGTCTCATCAGCAGGACGGACACAGCAGAAGTGGCGGCACAGTGGGATACAGTTTGAAGGGAATTGCTCTTGGAGCCCTCAACAGTGACTCTGTATCCCATGAAGTCTCATGGCATTAGTTTGCACATGGGAAAGGAAACCTCCTGCTGATTACCACGTACCAATCTCTCTCAATTGATAAATAAACACTCCTCCATTCTGACCAACACTTGGAGGAATCACTGAGGGTAGCACGGGCGCAAGATGTACTCTGGATGGGGGATTTCAATGTTCACCACCAACAGTAGCTCAGCTACAGCATTACTGATCGAGCTGGCCGGGTCCTAAAAGATATAACTGCTAGACTGGTTCTGCGGCAGGTGGTGAAGGAACTAACAAGAGGGAAATACATACTTGACCACAACCTTACTGACCTGCCAGTTACAGAAGTCTTTGTCAATGACAGTATCGGTAAGAGTGACCATCGCATAGTCATTGTGGAGACAAAGTCACACCTGCTCGATGAGAATAACCTCCACCATTTTGGGTGGGATTATCACGGTGCTTAGTAGGCCAGACATCGAACAGATCTAGCAGCTCAAATCTGGATGTCCATAAGGTGTTGTGGGTCATCAATAGCAGCAGAATTGTACACACACACAATATCATGGCCTGGTACATCCCCCTCGCAACAATTGCCATCAATCCAGAGGATCAACATTGGTTCAGTGGAGTGTGCAGGATGGCAGGAGCAGCACCAGGCATACAAGATAATGAGGTGTCAGCCTGGTGAAGCCACTAACAGGACTACTTGTGCGCCAAACAGCATTAGCAGCAAGTGATGGACAGAGCTAAGTGCTCCCACAAGCAAAGGAACAGATCTAAGCTCTGCAGTCCTTCTACATCTAGTCGAGAAACGTTGGGGACAATTAAACAATTCACTGGAGGAACAGATTCCACAAATAACCCCTTCCTCCATGATGGAAGAGCCCAGCACTTCAGTGCATAAGATAAGGCTGACGCATTCTCAACAATCTTCAGTCAGAAATGCTGAGTGGATGATCCATTTCAGCCTCCTCCAGTGGTCCTCAGCAATTCAGTTACCAGTCATCAACAATTCGATTCAGTCCATGCGATATACAGAAACATTTGGAGACACTGGATAGTCCATAGGGTCCATAATCATAATAGTACTGAAAACTTGTGCTCCATAACTTGCCGCTCCCCGAGCCAAACTGTTTCAATGCAGTTACAACAATGGCTTTTCCTGATTATGTGGAAAATTACCCCAAGTATCTCCTGTATATAAAAAAAACAGAACAAATCCAATCCGGTCAATTACCACCCCTTCATTCTACTCTCGATCATCAGTAAAGTGGTGGAAGGTCTCAGTGCTTTGAAGCAGCACTTGTTCAGCAATACCCTGGTCAATGACGCCCAGTTTTGGGCTCCACCAGGGCCACTCAGCTCCTGACCTCTTTACCGTGGTTCAAACATGGACAAAAGAGCTGAATTCCAGAGGTAGGTTGAGAGTGACAGCCCTTTAAGTCAAGGCTGCATTCGAACAAGCGTGGTATCATGGGGCTTTAGCAACACTGGAATCAATGGGTATCAGGGGCATACTCCCTGCTGGTTAGAATCATACCTGACACGTAGGAAGATGGTCATGGTTGATGAAGGTCAGTCAACTCAGCTCCAAGTCTGTCGGAGTCCCTCGAGCAGTGACCGAAAACTTCTTCAGGGCTGCTTCATCAATGACCTTCCCTCCATTTTAAGGTCAGAAGTGGGGATGTTCGCCAATGATTGTACAATGTTCTGCAACATTTGTGGTTCCTCAGATACTGAAGCAGTCCATGTTCAAACGCGACAAGATCTGGAGAGTATCCAGGCTGACAAGTGACAAGTAATATTCAGCCCACACGAAGGCCAGACCATGACCATCACCAATAAAATACAATCTCACCTGCCCCTTGGCATTCAATGGTGTTACTATCACTGAATCCCCCAGTATCAGATTCCTGGTGGGTAATCATTGCTCAGAAACTCACTGGTCTCGCCACAAAAACACAGTAACTACAAGAGCAGGTCAGAAACTAGGAATACTGCGGCGAGTACTCACATCCTGACTTCCAAACGTCTGTCCATCATCTACAATGCATAAGTCAGAGGTGTGATAGGAGACTCCCAGTTTGTCTGGATGAGTGCAGCCCCAACAACACTCAAGAAGCTTGATACCATCCAAGACAAAGCAGCCAGTTTGACTGTCCCGTCATCCACAATGCTCCACCATCAACGCTCAGCAGCAGCAGCAGTGTTTTACTATCTACATGCTGCAATGAAATGATTCACCAAAGATCTTCAGAGACCATCTTCCCAACTCATGACCACGTCTATCTAGAAGGACAAGGGCTGCAGATGTATGGGAATACCGTCATCTTCAGGCTCCCCTCCAAGCCATTCACCATCCTGACTTGGAAATATATCAGCGCTCCTTCACAGGCACAGGGTCAGAATCCTCGAATTCCCTCCCTAATGGCATTGGAGGTCAACCACAGCAGGTAGACTGTAGCGTTCAACAAGGCAGCTCACCACCACCTTCTCAAGGGCAACTAGGGACGGGCAATAAATGCTGGCCCAGCCAGTGACTCCCAGATTCATGAAATAAATAAATAGAAATTCACAGAGGAATGTTGCTGAGGTGTCGCAGGGATCGGTGCTTGGGGCCCAGCTGTTCACAATGCCCTTTATACATTTGGTTGCTGGAATCAGATACAATATATCCCAGCCTGCTGACTGCACTATCGGATGTGGGATTGTGAGTGGGTGTGGAGGATATAAAAAAAGCACCGAGAAGACTAAGACAAATGGAGTGAATGGGTAAATACGTGACAGATGGAGAACAATGTGAATAGAGGTGACGGTGTGCCCTTTGGTGGAAACAATAAATTGGCAGCCTACCATTTGGAAAGGATTGTTTGAAACATGTTCATCTACAAAGGGACGTATGTTCCTTTTTGTTGTTTCCTTCTGCATAAACCTCTGAGGCCCCTGCAGCGCAGTGAGTTTGGCAACCAGAAGTCAATACTGGGCAAGAGATTGGCACGCTGCCCAGTGTATATAGACCCATCAAGTGGGGAGCTGCAACACTGAAAAGGATCTGCATCTCCCTGTACACCAGTCGCTTGAAAGTAATATTGCAGAAACAGAAAGCAGTTAGGAAGATAAATGGTGTGTGGACCTTCATTTCAGGGCGATGTGAGTGCAGGAGAAAAGGTGTCTTACTGCAGATGTGCAGGAACTGGTGAGATATCATCTCGAACATTGTAAGTATTGTGGGCAAATGTGATCTCCGTACCTAATAAAGGACAAACCTGACATTGAGAGAGAGCAGTGACGGATGACCAGACTGATGTCTAGGAGACAGGCTTCGTGTGGGAGCAGAGTTTGGGGTGACTGGGCCAGTATTCCATGGGGTTTAGGAAAATGAGTCGAGATCTCAGTGAAATATACAGAACTCTGACAGGGTGAGTCAGATTGGAAGCAGGGATGATAATTCCCCTGGCTGCAACGCCTAAAACAAGGGGACACAGTATTAGGTACACCAGGTCACTCTGCATTGAGATGAGAATAAATGTCGCACTCACTGACTGGGGAACCTGGGGAATTCGCTCGCACCTGGAATCCAAGACACTGATTAAAATAAGGATTTAGAGACAGTAAAGGGATGGTGGGAGAGCAGGAGTACGGTTTGGAAATGAAGGGCCAAGTATCATTACATTGAATTGGGTAGCAAACTCGATGGACCAAACGTACTACTGCACCGCCTATTTTATAGCTTTCCAAGGTTACTCACATTAACGGATATGTTTATCGTGTGGGGTAAGTGCATTGAGGAGATGTTTTCCATGAACTAGAATGGGGGAGACTCAATGTGTTGTATGACCTATTCCTTTCCCGCTGTTGCTGTGAAGTCTGTGGGAAAGGTCTGTAAATGCTGTCACAAGCTCTCAGATTTTAGGAAGGAGGTTTCTGCAGGGTCGACAGGACTGTGTTCCCATTCCCTTTTCTGACATTGATGCTGAGGCCGGGTGTTCTGTCCGGTTTCATCCTTTCAGATCTCGGAGTAGTTTGATACAAATGAGTGCCTTGATTGACAGTTTTAGAGACCATTGTAATGTTCATCACATGTCAGGGTCTTTGGAGTCAGTTTTAGTCCAGCCCAGGAAATCACGGGAGATTCACTTCCTAAAAGTACATTGGAGAAGGAAATTCTGTTCACAATCCATATTGGCTTCAAGGTCACTGTTACTGACCCCAGATTTTAGATCTCAATATTGTATTAATTGTTTTTAACTTCCACCACCTGCCAGAGCATTAGGCTGGTCTGGATTATTAATTCAGTGACATTTCCACAACAGCACCATCTCCACATGGGGACCGATCGGAAACGACACTGAGCAGGTTATTTCTGTGCTGCTTGACAGCTCTGTCAAGAGGAACTCCCACCAATTTGATTTCCGTGATGGGACTGAGGGGGTGGTAATTGGTCAGATTGTAATTATACTCATCTTAGCGGACTGGACATAGGAAGTAGTTTTCCACCTTGCCAGGGAGATGTCAGAGTTGGAGCTGGAATGAAACAGCTTCCCCAGGGACACGGCTTGTTGTGCAGCACAAGTCTTCAGTCCTATTGCAGAAGTGGAGTCTGGACATATTGCCTTTGTCGTATCTACTGTGTTCACCTGTTTCTTCATGTCAGGTGCAGCGAATCGAATTAGGTGAAGACTGGCATCTGTGATTTTGATGGCATCATGATGAGGGTGAGGTGGATCATCGAATCGATACTTCTGGCAGAGGATGCTGAAGATAAAACATCCTTCTCTTTTACACTGATGTGCAGGTCTGTTCTATTATTTAGGATGGGGATGTTTGTGGAGCCCTCTCCTCCAGTCACTTGTTTAATCGTCCATGACCATTTATGACTGAATGTGACAGCACTGCAGAGCTTCGTTCAGATCTACTGGTCAAGTCCGGTAGCTTTAATGAGTTAGCATCAGGTTAAAGTTCATGTGGTTCTGACTCTGACATGTTCACCCACACTCATCACTGAGCCATAGATGGTGTTGATGGTAATGACAGACTGAGGTGTTATCCTGGCAAAAAGTTACAGGTTGTGGTTGAATGCTGTTCTGCTTCTCCTGCTGCTGTAGTCTGCAGCACTACATGAATACGCAGTTTCGAGCTGCAATATCTGCAATGAAATTCTGCTGTCTGTTCCCCAATTCTCACTGTGACCCATTCACCCATCGGCCCTGCACCCAGTGACCTAACCTGGTTTCTGATGTGGCAATACTTCCATTTTCAAACTCTCATTCTGCTGAGGTTCTCTCTTCCCGGGTCTTGCTTCCAATCTGACACATTCCACAAAAGCATTTAACTGATCTTAATTCAAATGTTTAATTCACCTGAATCTATTTCCTTGAGAAATACCATCTTCTGTTTTTAAAGTGAATGTGTTTCCTCTGTTTCTCTCCCTGACCATGATTAAGAGCTCAGTAGTGTCAGTGATGCCAGCCTTATGTAGTTTCAGAGCCACTGAATTGTGTGGATTCCCAATCATCTTCACCACATTGTATGTTTCCTCTTTTGGTTTAATGCCTTATCACTCATGGCTGCCTTGTTCTCCCATGAGTATGTATTATCTTCTTGGGGTTGAATTTCTAGTATTATCTTCCGAATTATCCCCAGAACCTCCTGTTATTGCTGCTCCATGGTCTTTCCTGCTCAGCTCCCCTTCCAGCTCCTCCCGCATGTCTTTGTAGTTACATTGCTTAATTATAACCACATTACATCTTGAAGAGAGCATTAGATGTAAACTGAAAGAAGGAGTTTTGAGAGATGGGACACGGAGAATAATTGGTGGATTTCTTAAAAAGATACAAAGGGAGAACGAGAGAGAGGATATAGATATGGAGATGTGGAAAATGAGAAAACTATATTAACGAAAGAAGTAGATGTACTTCCCTCAATGTTTTGGCAATTCCTGTGTGCTGTGGTTCTTTGTACAGTGCACGTACAACAGAGTAATATGTTCAAATGCTGGGTCTGATGCCATAACTTTTATCTCCAATAATATGACAGACACTAGTTTTGGAAAGAACCAAGCATGACAACATATTTAATTGCTTGTAGAAAGGAGATGAACTGAAATAAGTTGGGACACGAGAAGCAAGAATTTATAACACACATCCTGATAAGAATGAGAAATTAGATTTGGGAATCCCAGAAAAGGGGGAACGTTGAGAAAAAGGGAAGGTATCACTTCAGATGAGGATCAAATAATGTTTTCATGCTTTATAAATTTTACACATCATGTGCATAATTTTTCATTAACTGTGTCTCCGTTGTTCATTCAGAATGTGTTGTACACATATGAAAAATGTTACTTCTCTGAACACACACTGATTAAACAGTGTATTTAAAACTATTGTTCCTCCATTTCAAACTCTCCTGTTGTCATGCTAGCAGGAAATATGAACACCACCTGGCCACCAAAAGACATGACCCACTATCACTAGTTTTCATGCATACAGACAAAGAAGGACACCACGTTGACTGTGCCAACACACACTTCCTAGGACAAAGCCACGCACAAAAGTTCTTAGAGGCGTGAAATTCTAACCAGAAGTCCATCAATAAACACATCGGTTTAGATCCTATCTACCTTCACCTTGAAAAAAAAACTGAAAATAACATCATGCTTCTTAAGAAACCAAGGCCTATAAATAGAAAGACGAGACATACCACCAGTGCGTCACCAGAGACTCTCACTGATGATGTTACCCAGTCATGGGGACGAACCATCTGAAAGCAAACCTTCAAGCTCAGCGAGTTAACTTACATACTTATAAGTTGTTACTTTTCTTTTAATAGTGGAGTTTGGCACTACTTTGTCACTCATGTTTTAACAGAGTACGAGGCGAGGTGAGCTTTTCTGGGTGTGTGGTTTCAATTAACAGAGTGGTTCGACATCGATATCGTAACGGTTTGAGGGCTTGTCATATGGGATTTGAACAGATTTGCGGTACAAAAGTCCCAGCAGATTCCATCACTTGACAGTTAGTGACCTAGATCTTCAAATAAAACGGGTGACAAAAGTCATTTAATTTTGTTCCTTATGGTTGGTTAAATTAAAAGAAAAGGCGTTCAACTTGACTAAAGAGGTTCTGAGGTTTGAAACTGATTCACAATTTTGTCAAGAAAGTGTAGAAAGACAAAGGAAGGGCATACTTTTAGAATTAACGTGTAGATTAGAATTGGGTTTCACCAGGGTCAAAAGGAAAGCTGTCACCATAATGGAGTTGGTCAAGCACTTTGGTGTATCAGAAAAGCAGGAAACTGCAGTCGAGTTAGAAAAACTTAAATTGCAAGTGTGGCAACTTGAGTTAAAGATAAAGAGAGAGATAGAAATAGAGAGAGAAGATAGAGAAAGAGAAAGAGAGGAAAAAGGAAGAGAGGGAGAATTTGAAATTCAGAAGTTAGGAATTAGATAAGAAAGTTAAATTAGCAGGATGACGATGAAGGGAGAATGTAGGGATGTATACAACTATATTAATACATTGCCATGTTTCGGTGAGAAAAATGCCAAAATCTTTTTCATTTCATTTGCAAAACTAGCTCGGCAGATGGCGTGTCCTGTGAACTTGTGGGTAATGGTAGTTCAGACTAAACTGGTGGGCACAGCTTGAGAGGTATGTGCAGCACTGTCAGATGACGGAGCAAGACATTATGCAAATGTCAAACAGGCTATTTTGAGTGCTTATGAATTGGTACTAGAAGTATATAGACAATGGTTCAGAAATATAGAGACGGAACCAGGTCAGAGTTATGTTGAGTTTAAAAGAATAACCACAGTCATTTTGATAAATGCGTGCAGGCCTTAAAAATGGATAAGACCTGGGGGCCCCGATGGGAGATTATTCTGCTGGACGAGTTTAAAGATTCACTTCCAGAGATGGTAAGAATTCATGTGAATGAACAGGAAGTTCAAGAAATGAGAAGCGCAGCAGAAATGGCAGTAAAGTATGTATTGATGCATGAGATGAAATTTAGCTTCTGGGAGGATTTTCATCCTGTGAGGGATAGAAATTGGGAGA
The DNA here is from genome assembly GCF_047496795.1 of Chiloscyllium punctatum. Lineage (NCBI taxonomy): Eukaryota > Metazoa > Chordata > Chondrichthyes > Orectolobiformes > Hemiscylliidae > Chiloscyllium > Chiloscyllium punctatum. Next base: position 42,510,503 of record NC_092771.1, on the reverse strand, counting down.
AAGGGAGATCCTATACTACAAAACATAGAGAAAAGCACACTGGCAATAGTTTACCACAGGTTTAAAAAAAAGCCCAAAGAGTTTGAAAGGAAGTGAAAGGCCTCAGGTCTCACTATAACGTAGTGGAAGACATAAAATTACAGTACCGATGGTTTAAGAAGGGCACAGGGAAAAAGGTGTTTTCACTGCAGTAAGCTGGGACACACAGTGCCGGGCGTTGAAGGAAGACACTTTGGGAAAAGATGTGGTAAAAGAGTTTAAGCCAGTGGTATTAGTGAACCTGGTAAAGGAGACCCCAACTAGAGCTGCAAGAGAGTGCACAGCCTAGACAGGGGCTGTGTATGGAGTTGGTGCCTGATCCCTATAAAGAATTTGTCTCTGTAGATAAACCCTACTAAGAAAAAATGGGGTGTGGGGGAGCACAAGAAGTTATCATTTTGCAAGATGCGGGATCTGTTAAGTTTCTAATAGTTGAGAAGTGAGGAGCCGGAAAGGCACAACTGATGAGGCAGCATCTGAAGAGCAGAACAATCGACATATCAGGCATAAACCCATCGTCAGGAATGTGGCGAGGGGAAAAGAGGGCTGAAAGATAAAAAGGAGGGTAGGAGCTGGGCTGGTGGGAGGGTCACTGGGAGGGCGATAGGAAGATGTCGGTGGGAGTGATAGTGATATAACATTAATGACTTGGATGAGGGAGTCAAAGGGTGGGTCAGTAAATTCGCAGATGATACGAAGATAGGTGGAGTTGTGGACAGTGAGGAGAGCATTTGCCGTTTGCAAAGGGACTTAGATATGATGCAGAGCTGGGCTGAGGAGTGGCAGATGGAGTTCAACCCTGCCAAGTGTGAGGTTGTCCATTTTGGAAGAGCAAATATGAATGCAGAATACAGGGTTAATGGTAGGGTTGTTAGTCAGGTGGAGGAACAGAGGGACCTTGGGGTCTATGTACATAGATCTTTGAAAGTTGCCACTCAGGTGGATAGAGTTTGTAAGAAGGCCTATGGTGTATTATCGTTCATTAGCAGAGGGATTGAATTCAAGAGTCGCGAAGTGATGTTGCAGCTGTACAGGACTTTGGTTAGGCCACATTTGGAGTACTTTGTGCAGTTCTGGTCGCCTCATTTTAGGAAAGATGTGGAAGCTTTGGAGAGGGTGCAGAGAAGATTTACCAGGATGTTGCCTGGAATGGAGGTTAGTTCGTACGAGGATAGGTTGAGAGTTCTCGGCCTTTTCTCTTTGGAATGGCGAAGGATGAGGGGTGACTTGATAGAGGATTATAAGATGATCAGAGGAATAGATAGAGTAGACAGTCAGAAACTTTTCCCCTGGGTACAACAAGGGGACATAAATTTAAGGTGAAGGGTGGAAGGGATAGGGAAGATGTCAGGGGTGGGTTCTTTACCCAGAGAGTGGTGGGGGCATGGAATGCGCTGCCTGTGGGAGTGGTAGAGTCAGAATCATTGGCGACCTTTAAGCGGCATTTGGATAGGTACATGGATGGGTGCTTAATCTAGGATAGAAGTTCGGCACAACATCGTGGGACGAAGGGCCTGTTCTGTGCTGTATTGTTCTATGTTCTATGTTCTATAAGGGAGGTTGGAGTGGATAGGTGGGAAGGAAGATGGACAGTTAGGGCAGTTCAAGAGGTCGGTGCTAGTTTGAACGGTTGGATCCGGGATGAGGTTGGGGAGGGGCGATTTGGTAATTGGTGAAGTCGATGTTGATGCTGTATAGTTTGATGGTTTCAGCTGTCCTACCACCTGTCCACATCACCCTCCTCTCCGACCTATCACCATTAGACCCCACCAACATCGACATATCGCCTTCCAAGCTACCTTCCACCCAGCTCCACCCCCACCCTCCTATTTAATTCTCAACCCCCTTCCCCCTCCCTTACCTCCTACTTTCCTGATGAAGGACTTATGCCTGAAACGTCAACTCTCCTACCCGTCGGATGCTGCCAACCTGCTGTGCTTTTCCAGCCCTAAACTTTTCAACTCTGATCTCCAGCATCTGCAGTCCTCACTTTCCCTCGGCCTCTAATAGTAAGAGATGGAAGTATTTTCACTCTTTCTGACATGTTACTCAACAGCGTGATAATTTGTGAAATGTGGACAGAAATTATGCATTCCTTTGTGTAACATTACGTTGGAGTGCCAAATCAAGGTTGGGGAAGTAACAGTGAGATTGACTGACAGAGTGTCAGTTCCAGGAATACAGTTGAGAATGATTTAGCAGGATTCAATGTGGGAGAGGCACCCCTAGTGTTGGAGAAGCCAAAGTAAAACTACGGAACTGGGGAATTAAAAGAAAAATACCCAGGGATTTTTCCAGACTATGTTGTAATAAGATCCCACTGTCATGCGTTACAACAGGAAGGAAAACCGAAAGAAAAAGCCAAAGGAGTTGATGCACGGAAGACTCAGGCTAAAGCATTTCTAATGGCCTAGAATGCACAAGGACGTGGTTAATTTTTGTTGTACGTGACATACATGCCAACTGGTAGGTAAGTCACAGGCAGTAATAAAACCAGCAACTTTGTTGCCAGTTCCTGTATTCGAAGGACCTTTCACGTGGGTTACGATTAATTGTGGAGCTCTCCTTTCTAAAATAAAAGTGGAAAGCGATATCTGCTGATCATAACAGATGTGTCTACCCGATGTCCAGGGATAATTCCATTATGGGGTGCTCAGGCAAAAAGGGAAGTGGGGGAGTCGGTAGCTTTCTTTGCTCGCTGTGGGCTACGCAGTGTGATTCAGTCAGACCAAGGGTCTCATTTTACCGATCAGCTGATTAAGGTCGTCATGGATAGCTTCGGCATACAGCAGTTTAAATCAAGTGCATTCCAAAACCGAATCCCAGGGAGCCTTAGAAAGTTAGCATCAGATGCTGAAGACAATATAAACAGTGTACTGTCAGAATTACCCGAATGATTGGAATAAAGGTGTCTCATTATATTGTTTGCCATTAGAGATGTCCCAAATAAATCTACTCACTTTACTTCCTTTGAGTTAATATTCGTACATAAAGTGAGAGGCCCTTTGAAATTAATTATATATAAATTGTCAGGACCGACGTCGGAGATCTCACACTTGGATTATGTATCTGAGGTGAGGGAGAAATAAGATGGAGTAGGTGAGTTACTAAACAGAAACTGAAGAGGGCACAGCATAGAGTGAAGCAGGTGGCAGATAAAAACTCTGAAACTTTGACAATTTCCCATAGTGATGACATATTAGTAATGCCACCAGTGGTAGGAACCCCTTCAAAGCCAGGTTTAGTGGACCCTTTCAAGTTAACAAAATTGTTGAGTCGTTTAAACTATCTGATAAAGATACCGGATATGACAAAAAAAAGTTAGAGAATGTCATGTGAATGAATAATGCTCCAGACACATTTAAGACTCAGGAACAGAGTTGTGGCAAGATGAACAAATTGTGTAGTTTATCTGTATGATGTAGTGACCTTTAGCAAGTGATTGAAAGCTCACATGTTACAGTTGGCAGACCATGTTGAACGATTACAAGAAGCAAACTTGGTAATAAACTTAAAGATAACAGAATTCGCAAAGGCAGAGGTGACGTTCTTGGGACATTGCTTTGGCCATGGAAGGTTGAACCCATGGAACACAAAGACGAAGGGCTTTGAGGAATTTCCACGACCATCCTCGAAGAAAGAGGGGCTTCAATTTTTGGAAGTGAGTGGATTCTATCGGAAATTTGTTGCAAACTTCAATAGCGTATTGGCACCTCTAATGGATTTATCAAGGAAGAACACAGAGTTGTGGTGGACAGAACAATGCCAGGAGGCATTTGAGATTTTAAGGCAGGATTAATCACCGCATCAGATTTAGCTGCACCAAATATTCTGAAACCCTTTGAAAATTGTGTTTGATGCTCGGGATGTAGGGGTAGGAGATGTATTGATACAGAAAGATGATGGTGGGATTGAATGGCCAATTGGCTACTTGTCGAAAAAACTCAATATCCACCAGAAAAAAAAAATAAAAATCTCCATTATTGAAAAAGAATGATTAAGTTTCGTACTGGTCTGACAATATTTTAATGTTTATATGACAAACAAATTGTCGGAGATGCTTGTGGACAATGACAAATCTCTCGCATTTTTTGGAATCTTTAAAGACCAGAATATGAGACTATTTCATTGGACTCTTATGTTACCAACTTTAAACTTACAAAATTTACATGCTGTTGGTCCTAAAATGTGACAGCAGATGTGTTACTGCTGATTTAAAGGAAAACGTTTTGATAAGATTTGACTTATCCCAGTTTAATATAGGTGTGCAGAATTAACATGGATTGTATAACTGAGATTAATACATTTGTATATCATAATAATGGGATTAAGAATTAGAGGAAAAGGAATGATGCCATCTTTTAATTCTGATGGTTCATATTCTTTTCTGAAGGGGGGAGGTGTTATGAAGACGAAAGCATGTCTGGTTACTTTAAGACAGAATGGGTCTTGTTGAATAGAAAGTACAGCGACAGATGCCAGCTAAAGGTCAGGCTGTTCCACGTGTCACAATTAGCTGGGAAATGGTACCTGAGTTTTGGTTGCTGCTTTGTCGGCAATTCAAATACAACCAAATGATACAAGAAGCTGACGGAATTTGAATATTATTGCTTGGACACATGGAAAGCATTCAAATTATGAGAATTATTGTATCATGGGGAGTATATAATCCGAGCATTTTGAACACTAGAGGAAGAGCTACTGCCATCCAACAGCAGAGTAACTGCTGTAGAGCAGCAGTGCTAACTGGCCATCTCAAACACTCTCTATCAAAGATACATGTTCATTTAAAACCTCCTTGCAGTAAAAAAAACATGACCCAGGGAGACCAGCAGCTGGAAGAGTTAACACAGCGAGGAAGATAGAGACTGTGTGGTCTTGAGATTGTAATGTTTAATATGTGGGTTGTTGTTAATGTACCCCCTTCAACCACATCTGCTGGCAGCTAATCCACATACCATCCTCTGTGTAAAGAAGTGGTCCCTCAGGTTCCCTTTTATTCCTTCCCCTCTAACCTTAAAGCGATCCTCTCTAGTCCTCGATTCTGTACACCTTGGAAAAAGACTGAGGGCATTAACCCTATCCATACCCCTCGTGATCTTACACGGCTCTATAAGCCCCCCCCCCCCCGCCCCCCAGTCTCCTACACTTTCAAGAAAAGGTCCTAGCTTGTCCACCCTCTCCCTATAACTCAGATCATTGGGTCCTAGCAATGTCCTTGTAAATTTCTTCTACACTCTTTCTAATTTAATAACATCCTCCCTATAACAATGTGACAAAACTGAACACAAACGCCAAGTGCGGCCTTACCAAAGTCCTGTGAACCTGCAACATAAATTCCCAACTTCTATACTCAATGTCCTGCCTAATGAACGCCAGTGTGCCAAAAGCCTTCCTCTCTGCCCTGTCTACCTGTGACACCACACTTAGTGAACCGTGCACCTGAACCCCAAGGTCTCTCTGCCCACGACACCCCTTAAGGCCCTCCCATTCACCATGAAACTCATATCTTGAATTGGGTTTCCAAACTGCAAGACGTCACACATCTATATTAAATTCTATTTGCCATTACTCGGCCCACTTTCCCACCTGATTAAGGTCCTGCTGCAATTTCTGATAAAATTCCTCACTGATCATGCTCCCACCTATTTTGCTGTCATCTGCAAACTGGCTAATCATGCCTTGTACATTCTCAATCAATTCATAGATAACAAACAGCTATGGACCCAGCCTCCAGTCTGACAAGCATCTTTCCACTAAACCCTCTGCTTCTGACCATCAAACCAACTGTGCAACCAATTGGCCAGTTCCCCCAGCATTCCACGTGATGGAACCTTCCAGAGCAGCCTGCCATGTGGGACCTTATCAAAGGCCTCACTGAAATCCATAGAGACTACATCTACCGCTCTGCCCTCATCAAGCTTCTTGGTCACTTCGTCAAAGAACTCTAACAAATTTGGCAAGCATGATCTCCCACTCACAAGTCTATGCCGACTGCTCCGAATCAAACCCTGTGTAAGTCATGGATGCAGTCAATGGAATGTTGTCCATCATTGTAAGATGATTCGAATACATAAGTAAAGCCATCTTCCTGCTGTTGCAGAGCCTTGCTGAGAGAGCATTAGGGGCACTCTCTATGGATTTGATCTCCTTTGTAATGAATGATCTCCTTACCACAGACACGGCAACATGAGGATAGAGTAAAGAAGCTGAATGTTTAATCTCTAGAGCTGTGAGAGACGGGGAAATGGTGACGCGGAAACACGAGGAGTGGCAGCGATCATTTACTTCCAAAGGAGACATTGATTGGGTGAGAAATTCCATACTTTACCCAGGATTGATTAGTTTGATTTATTGCCATGTGTACCTCAGTACAGGGAAAAACTTTGAGCAGTGGAGACAGGTCATAGTAAGCAAGGCCAGACAGATCATAGGGTGGAAATAGACTTGGACAGAGCAAGGCAAACAGGTTACACTGAACAGGACGTGCACTAGACAAGATCACCATGAATACGGTCAGCATTATTTGAACTTAATAAGTCCATTCATCAGTCTAACGTGGTGTTTTAATAGTTTATATGCCTTTACTAAATTTTCCCACGTTATTGGGCAGTCGGTGTGTGAACCCTGTACTGAACGTCAGGTTGCTCACAATCCCCAACAGCAGCCACAATACCTTCCATCTGAAACAGGTAGCCATTCCCACCAGCTTCCACATTACATAGAGAACACCAGGCTGGCTTCTCGGAGATGGAAGATGCCTTCTTGAGATTTCACACAAGACATGTGGCTTCTTTCCTCACCACTAGAAAACCACATGTGCATCATAAGCAATGGAGCCAAGAGGAGCAACGTAGAGCAGTCTGTCTGTCCAGCCTCTGCTCCACTTGTTCATCATGTTAGAGCATCAGTTAGGAGACAGTGAGGACTGCCGATGCTGGAGATTAGAGTAGAGCGTCGATTGCTGGAAAAGCACAGCAAGTCAGGCAGCATCCGAAGAGTAGGTGAATCGATGTTTCATGCATGAGCCATTCATCAGGAATCAGCATCAATTGCCTCATTCTGTCGCTATATAAGTACGTTGAGGGGGGAATAGCCTCTTACTGTTCCTGTGAAAGTGATTCAAGGGGCTGAATAACCTCATCCCATTGCTCTGTAAGTGACCCAAGGAACTGAATGGCTTCTTCCTTGTCCGATTGGACAGGGCCAAGGGCCGGATTAGGTTACCCCTGGTTCCTGCTTGACAGCTCGAAGTGCTGACAAGTGTGCAGATGTTGCAGTTTTAAGAGGTTATTTTGTCCGGGTTACTTTTAAGAATGAGATTGTATGATCATTACCAAGCTGGCTTGTTAAGACCACTTGAGTAAACACGAGGGAGACCGTGTGTTTATTTTAATGCAGCCTGAATGGGTGTGGCCAGCTCTCACAAATTACGATCTCTGGGTTTTGGTTTCTCAGTAGCATTAGAAACTATTTGGGTCTCCACAGAGTTGGAAGCTTCAGTGACGATCTCCTGGCTGCTGCTCTCTCTGAATTTTCTCTTAGTGCTGTTTCTAATTCCTGGATTGGAGAAATGTTTGTGACATTCTGTGTCTGAATATTCCTTTCTGCCAGGGGCTGTGTTTATGGGAGTTTCCTATATTGGAACAGTTCATTAGTAATAATTCCTAGATTTTTTATTCTGTTAACTGGTCCAATAGAATTACGTTTTTCTAAATTCCACTTTCTTTGCTTTCATTGTATCTTTCGTGTTTCAATAAATAGTGTTTAGCTTCACACCGAGTAGTTTGACCTGTCACATTGCATCCGGGACAGACAGTTTACATTTCCTTTAAAATAAAAAGAAGAGTCTATGTTACCGCCTTCAAATATTTTCGAGGGACTCTCGTGTGGTCCATCACACTAGACTCCTTCACTTCCTGAGTAATAGGTTGGAGGCACTGAATGGGCTGTTCCTGTACTTCTCCAATAGTGTCAATGGGCTGAATGGCTTACTCATATTCCTGTGAAACCAATGTGAGGTGCTGAATGAACTCTTGTTTTACTGTAGCAATGTGCAGTGTCAGGCAGTGCTGTTACATGAATGTTACGGACCATTTAACAGCACAAGTCTCAATGGAGTCTGGGCCTTGCTGCACATGGACACAGACTAGTTCAGGAGCTGATGGGGGTACAAAATGTTCTGAACATTGTGGAATCTTCAGTGACCATCCCCACTTCTGATCTTATGGTGGGGAGGGGAGACATTGATGAAGCAGCTGAAGCTATTTGTGAAGAGGAAGCTACCCTGAGGATCTCCCACCGAGCTGACCCAGGACTGAGATGATGAACACCTTCCTTTGTGCCATGTTTGACCCCAAACACTGGAGAGTTTACTCTGATTCCCATTAAGTCCAGTTTTGTTAAGCTCCTTGATGTCAACAGAAGTCAACCACTGCCTTGATATCGGGGTCGGTCATTTGTACCTGAACCCTTGTCTCAACCTCTTTTGTTCATATCAATAAACCATGATATAGGAGCAGCAAGTGTTTTCTTCAAACAGGTGTGATTGAATGTCAGGGTTTCTCTTCTCAAGAGTGTTGGGGAACTAGATGACTGAAAGTATTTGAAGAGGAGGTAGATGGATATTGGGTATGAAAGAGGATTTGAGACAGTGAGCAGATCAGTCATGATCTTAGTGAAGGGCAAGGCAGGCTTGGGAGTGAACGACCTGTCCCTGTGTCTGATGTTCTTACATTCTGTTCTTGTAAAGTTAGTGGGTGTTATTTTCATGAATGTCTGTTGTGGAATGTTGCAGGCAGGGAGACCAGAGGATTTTGTGATCCATCTCTGGGTGAGGTATATGGGCTGTATTCTCAATGAATCTGGGTCTAAACATGACCAACAAATGAAGCACAAGTTGCAGAGAGTGGAAGCTCTGTAAAGAGAGATGAGTGGCCTCTTTCATACCTGTGCCTGGATTTTCCAATTGCATTTCCCAAATCACTTCAAAGCGTGTGTGACAGTCTTGAGAGGCTGAATGGTCTCCTGTTTCTGTGCAACAGGTTATAGGAGTAAGTGGCCTCCAACCTCTCCTATCTCGCAGGTCTGCGGGGCTGGATGGAACACAGAAACATGCGACTGAGGAGCAGGAGTGGGACATTAGATACTTTGAGCCTTTTTCACCAGGCACTAAGATTGTGGACTCAGCCCCACTTTCCTGTCTGTATACTATTACCTGTGACTGACTTCCCTGTCAAATATTTAATTAAACAGCTGTCAATCCATGTGAACATAGAGGCACGATAATATTCCAGTGAAGAGCATTCATACTTGAAAGGTCCTTTCAGAATATTTCGCCATCCCTCTTATAGAATCTGACAGTCATGCAGAATGGAAAAAGACCCGTTAGTCCAATCTGTTCACTCCGATCAGATATCAAATCTGACCTAGTCCCATTTGCCAGCATTTGGCCAATATCCCTCCTCTTTCAGATACATTTTAAATGTGCGATTGTAGCCGCCTTCACCACTTCCTCTGACAGCACTTTCTGTACACACACTACTCTTTGTGTGAAACATTTACCTTCAGGTGCATTCTAAATTATTCGCCCTCTCATTTTCAAAGTATGCCCTCTTGTTCTAGACTCCCCTATCTTGGGGAGCAGAACATGTCTGTTCAGAATATCCATGCTTCTGATGATTCTATAAACTTCTATAATGTCACCCTTCAGCCTCTGACACTCCAGGGGAAACATCTCAACCTAATCAACCTTTCCCTGAAGCTCAAACCACGAGTTCTGTAACCGAGTTGTACGCAGTGTTCTTAAAGTGGCCTCACCAACATCCTGTACAGAAGCAACATGCCATCACAACTCCTATACTCAATGCTCTGACTGATAAAGGCAAATGTGCCAAATGTGTTCTGCACCACTCTGTCTACCTGCGACTCCACTTTCAAGGAACTATGTACCTGCAGCCCGATGTCCCTTTGATCCACAACACGCCCCAGGACCTTACAATTAAGTGTATAATTTCTGTCCTGATTTGCCTTCCCAAAATGCAACACTTCGTATTTATCTAAATTTAACTATATCTGTCACTCCTTGTCCCTTTGACCCATCTAATTGTGATCTCGTTGTACTCTGAGATAATCTACTAAACCACCTTTCTGATGTAATCTGTAACCTTACTAACTATGGCCCCAATATTCACATCTAAATCCTTGACATAAATGATGAAATGCAGTTAAGTCATGTTAGAAACGAAAATCGCTTCTCAATAATCGCTCTAGACAAATTCAGGAAAACAAAGTTTTATTAGCAAGTCTGCAGAGTCGGGCACCCTTCTGTGAAAAAGGCGCCCCGAGGCTTACAAAGTTTCTCATTATATACAGCACAAGTCCCTCCCCTCCTTGGCTCTAAAGAGCCACGAGGTTCACATTCTAAACAGTCAGTATTTTCCATTCTGCACCCTCGTCACAAAGTCTGCAACAGATGTCTCCAGAGTTGTTTTTTTACCCTGTAGTCTTATCAGTCAAGGACTTATTCTTCTCTGTCTGTGTTAGTGGTCTTATCAATCTGTAGCAGATGTCTCTCGAGTTGTTTTTCTATCCTATAGTCTTATCAGTCAAGGACTCATTCTTCTCTGTCTGTGTTAGTGGTCTCATCAGTCAAGGACTTGTTTTTACTCTGCTCACAAAATGTCAGCATTTGCACAATTTAAATTATCCCACTTTTGAGTATACAAAATGTTCTTACAAAAGAAGCATGTCTCGTCTTTTATTATAGAGAAGCCTGTTGGGTCAGGCACATCTTAATTGCTTGAACCGAAATCGCCTCTCACAAGTCAGTACCGATTCTTACATAACACTGCTGCTCACAAGCCTCCAGTCTGAAAAATATCCCTCTTCCTTCAAGCCAATTGTGACTAGCTTCCTCTGTACCTCTTGTGACCGAACCTTACTCATCTGCCTACCAATCGGAATGTTATGAACACCTTACTGAGGTCCATGTAGACAATGTCTACCAAACTGCCTTCATCAATCTTCTTTGTCATCTCTTCATAAAACTCAATCAAATTAATGAGACATGATTTCCCATGCAGAAAGCCACGTTGACAACCCCGATCAGCCCTTGCCTTACCAAATGTATGAGCTTAAAAATGTGTTGCTGGAAAAACACAGCAGGTCAGGCAGCATCCAAGGAGCAGGGGAATCGACGTTTCGGCATAAACATGTATTTAAATCCTGTCCCTCAGAATCCCCTCCAACAATTTACCGACCACTGACATCAGGCTCACCGGTCTATACTTCACTGACTTTTGGGATCACTGCTTCTTTTCCCATTCCCAATGCTCCACTGCTCAAAACACATGTCAAATGTAACCAGGTCGGTGATATGGCCGACGATATTGGTCACAGACTGGATTTTAGCAACAAGTCAGGCTAGTTTTTTTTTAATCTGCTCAAATAGCACCTTTATGATCCAGAGCAATGTTACTCAAACTATGATGGAAAGATGCGTGGCAAACTGTTTGGATATTGCAAATAAAGAATCGATATTTCCCTTTCTAAAAACTCTCTCTCTCTCTCTCACACACACACACACACACACACACACGCAGATAAACAAAATCTCTGCAATTTCAAGTTGAATGCGCTTTGTCCATATATTTTTGTAACTCATGACAAAAGGAAAAATTGAGAGATTGTTCAAAATGTTATACTGCTTCTGAAGACATTCTAATCACACAAGCTGCTAGCAATGGGACTTCATCCTGGAACAGTTGGATTTGGCTGAATTCCCTTTGCATTAGGCAGTGAAGAGATTCCAATGGATTCTAGCCAGGGATCGCCCAAGGGTATCACAGTGGCTCAGTGGTTAGCACTGCTACTCACAGCACCAGGGCCTTGCGTTCCATTCCAGACTTGGGTGACTATTTGTGTGGAGGTTGCACATTCTCCCCTTCTAATGGTTGTTCCAGTTTCCTTCCACAGCTGTGCTGGTAAGATGGATTGGTCATCTTAATTTGTCCGAAGTGTTTTGGGGTTGTTAGGTTCATCGTTCGGGGTAAATGTAAGGGAGCGAGCCTGGGAAGGTTGGTATGGACGTTTTGTGCCAAAGGGCCTGTTTGCACACTGTAGGGATTCTGTAAAAATAAGAATGGTAATGATGACTGTAGATTTTTTTGTTTTAGCTCGCGAACATTGCTGTCATGAGGAACAATGAAAGAGAGAGAGAGTAATCGGCCGTTCCTTCTCAGGCAGATTACATTTTCTCTCTCTCTGAGCTGAATCACACAGTAATATCATCCTCTCCCAAACATGTGAGGTCTCCTTATACATTGTCCAAACTATGTCTCCATCACATTCTCTGTTCCATGTAGGTGCATCATTGCTGCTGTCATACACAGAGCCATATCCTTAGCAGAAAATGGTCTCAGTCGATTTGAAGATATGTTTATATGTCGCTGCATCATTAAAAAATAAAATGTTTAATGTATTCAGAATATTGTGTCAATTTTGCAACAATATAGAAATTGCTGGAAAAGCTCGGCAGGTCTGTCAGCATCCAGATGCCTTTTACATGCTGTATTTGGACCAGCCTCCACCACTTCCGCTGCCAGCTCATTCCACATGCACACCACCCTCTGCGTGAAATAGTGCTCGTGGGCTCGTCAAAACCTTTCTCCTCTCAATTTCAACCAATGCCCTCTAGTTTTGGACGCCCCAATCTGGGGAAAAACCTGACTACTCACCCTATCCATGACCATGTTGATTTTATAAACCTTTACGGCTGCAAAATGTGACTCCAATCAACACGAATGGCTGTGCTTTAAATCACCCTGGGCCTAAATTTTGAAATGCAATAAAGACACCTCTTCCTCTCCATCAAGCCACAATTCTGAATCCATTTTAATCAGTTTGTACAGGTGTGTTATAAAACACTTCTGTGGGATTTGCACCCAGACCTTTGTGCCCGGAGTTAGGGACACTAGCATCACTCAGCAATACCCATAAAGCTGTAACATTATTCTCCTGTGTGTTTGTTCATCAGACTGTCCTGACATGCTGGGGCATACCTCTGCAACAGGCAGGACTTGAATCCAGAACTTCTAGTCCAGAGCTTGGAACACCACCACGCACGTTCAGGAATCAAATCCAGACCTCTGTCTCAGAGGCAGGGACATTACCCACGACACTACCATATCCAGATTTTGGGTCATATTTTAAGTGTCAGCTTTCAGCTCGGTGGAGCTTTATTATAACCAGGTTACCATTACTGAATTACACAAAACACTTTGTATTGTTAAACAAAGGCAAAATATTTGTCTCAACTGTAGGATGTTGAGTATATGGAATTAGTGGTGCTGGAAGAGCACAGCAGATCAGGCAGCATCTGAATAGCAGTAAAATCGACGTTTCAGGCAAAAGCCCTTCCTGATGAAGGGCTTTTGCCCGAAACGTCGACTTTACTGCTTCTCAGATGCTGCGTGAACTGCTGTGTTCTTCCAGCACCACTAATCCAGAATGTGGTTTCCAGCATCTGCAGTCATTGTTTTTACCTTGTTGAATGTGCGTGCTGCGCCATCGAAGTTAACTATGAACAGCTTTAATCGCAGTTATCTGTAGTCTGCAATATTAGGGAAAGAAATCCTGAAGACACACTCTGCACAATGAAGGGTCTCGAATAGATTTTCATGACTGAACACCAGAGACGGAAAAAGACCATAATTTCTGGCCCCCAAAAAACCGATCAGTATTACTCAACTCTCACGTGTTTTCATAAAACCATGAAATGATACCAGATCGCTGATTACTTTCCAGCCTCTCCTCCCCACTGACTGTGTCTGCAATCTGTCCCTCCTCCCCCTAACCACACAAGGCAAACCAAGCTCAGGGTCTTTGTGAAAATCAAGGCCGGAGTGTGCAGGCCTCCTAGAGAGGGGGAGGAAATTTTAAAATTAAATGGGGAAGGTGAGGTGGCAGTAATATCACTCACTGGGCTGAGGAGTGTCAGATGGAGTTTAGTTTGGATTAATGCGAGGTATTGGATTTGGTAAATCAAACAAGAGCAGGACCTATACAATTAAAAGGTGGGCCTTTGTCAGTGTTGGAGAACAGAGACCAAGGCCGTCAGCGTCCCCATTGGGTGAGTGGGGGGGAGGGGGGGGGGGAGTAAAAACCCCTATCAAGTGTCATTGTCACTTTGGATTTTGTTTCGTTCTTTTTGATGTCTTTAGCTTTGGAATGTTTTGAGAGCTTGTTAGTTGCAGTAGTTTTAGTTTGTACAGATTTTAGGCTCGATGAGGCTTTTCTCATTAATGCTCAGCGATGTGTAATTCGATACGAAATTCTCTAGAGTTCAAATGTTGCTGCAGTGTGTTATGGATAATGATGTGCTTAAGTGGTGTACCTGGAACATTAAGGGGAGCCATCTGCCAGTCAAGAGGAAAAATATACTTTCTCGTCTTAAAAAAGAGAGAGTTGTCCTATTGCAGGAGATGCACCTTGATGACAAGGAACATTTGACGTTACAGCAGGGCGGATTTGATCGGGTTTATTTCTCGTCTTTTAATACTAAGAGTGGGGGAAAAATCATAATGGATAGGAAGAATCTTCCATTTAAATTACTAGATTGTATTAACCACTCATGGAAGGATCATAATCCTCAAAGGCTTGAACTACGGGTATTAATACAGTATTTTAAATGTTTATTGCCACCCGGTGAACCCTCTTAAAATCCTGGTAGATGCATTTTCCAAATTCAGTTATCTTGCATCATGGCGCATTATTGTAGAAGGAGATTTTGACTGTCTTATGGCCCCACGATGGACAGAATGTCCAAAGGTCCCCCAATAACCTCGTTATAATGTCAGCAATTTATGGATTTGTGTCTAGAACTAGAGCTGGTGGATGTCTGGAGGCAGATCTACCTCACAAGTGGGGATTTTATTTTCTTCTTTAACCCGCAGAAATGGCACACGAGGGTTGATCTCTTCCCCATTCCTGCAACAATCTTAGATTCGGTGGCATCCTGCACAATTGGGAATATTACTCCAACATTCCTGCCCCAGAAGTGGGATAAAAGTCACATAAAATTATGTTGTATGCAGATGGTCTTATGTTTTTGTCAAATCCCGCAATTTCGGCAGCTCACGTGATACAATGCAATAATTCACTTGTCGCCTTTTCGGGCTTTAAGATTAATTTTACAACGTCGGAGGCCATGTCTATGGGAGGTCTTGGGGAAATACCTGATGAGGGCAAATCCTGGTTTCCTTTTAAATGGTCACGGGGGTGATGGGGCGAGGTTCTCTATTTCAGTATATTCATTACATCCGTCTTTGATCATTTATTTAACGTGAACTATGTCCATTTGTTTGAAAAAATTAAACAAGACCTTCAAAGATGGAGGCACTTCCAATATCCTGGCTAGGTCGGATAGCTCTTATTAAAGAATGTCCTTCCTCATTTACTATACCCCGTGTGAATGCTGCCTTTGATGTTTTCCACATAGGTATTTAGGAGTGATAATAGCTGGTTTAGCTCTTTTATTTGGCAGCATAAGTAACTCTTTACCAAGCTAACCAAATTGCAACTACCCCACAGATTGTGGGGAGTAGATCTCCCAGATTAAAAGCTATCAATTAAGTTCTTTTTTATCCGATGTTAGTTCCTGGGCTGCTGAGGACTCAGCGTAAATACTGTGAGATATTGAACCCTTAGAGATAAAGTGAACCTTTATTAGTCTGTTTTTCTTAACTAAATTGACAACATTTATAAAGTATTGTCGTAACCCAATAATTATCAATATTGTTAAAGCATGAATGGCAATGCGTCAGATCGACGGCAATACAGCCAAAACCATGTTTCTTACCCCTATAATTGGTATACCAGGTTGTCATCTGGGGTTAATGATTCCAGGTTTAAACTGTGGGCAGCAAGGAGTGTGTCTTACTTGAGTGATTTAGAATTAGTAGAATCCCTACAGTGTGGATACAAGCCCTTGTGCCCAGCAAGTCCAATTCGACCCTCTGAAGAGTAACCCACCCAGACCCATTCCCCTACCATCCTATATTTACCCTGACTAATACCCAAACCTACACATCCCTGAACTCTATGGGTGATTTATCAATGACCAATTCATCTAACCTGCACATCTTTGTACTGTGGGAGGAAACCCACACAGACACGGCGAGAATGTTAACTCCACACAGCCAGTCACCCAAGGCCAGAACCAAAGCCGAGACCCTTGTGCGGTGAGGCAGCAATGCTCACCACTGAGCCACCACGTGTTATTTGATGGAGAAACAATGATGTCATTTGATCAAATAACTCGTACGTATGGACTACCTAGTAGAGACCTATTCTGTATTTTTTTCCCAATCAGAGATTTGATTTAAAAACAACACACTTTTACCACACTCTTACCAATCCGATAAAGGGAAGAGGGCGCTTATTGCTTCGAATACACTCCCTGTCAGTACCCTTTATCATTAATTGGAGTGTGTCCCCTCAGACGAGACTGTGCAGCTTTGTGATGTCTGCAAGAGAGAGTTGGGGGTTCAGAACACCTCGGAGAAATGGGAGGATATTTGTGAAAATGCTCAAAGGATTTTGATCTGTAATAGGACCCATTCCACGCAGTTGAAAATTCTTCGTAGGGTCTATCTGACCCCAGATTGTCCCTCAAAATGCAAAGTGGGATTATCTTTAGCATGTCCTAAATGCAGAATGACTACAGGCACTCTTACTCATTGCTTGTGGTTCTGCTGCAGACTTCATCTATATTGGAGCACTGTGTCAGATGTGATAGAGTGGGTCCAGGGGACTGAATTGGAGATGGACTTGGTTTCTGTTTTCCTGGGCCTGCCCAGGTTACTTTGCACAGATGAATATGGGAAAAAAATTATATCCTTACAATCTGTACTTTCCGTGCTAGGAAAAATATTCTGTTGTGTTGGATGTCTGAACTCCCCCACCCGCAGAGAGGAAGAGCTATGAACATAAAATGTGTATCAGTTAATGCTCTTGATGAACAAGAGCTGTCCTTTTGTTATGCTGAGCTGTATTATTTATTCATTATTTATTGTTTAGTTTTTTTTCTTCTGTCCGTGTAGTGTTTTAAGTTATTTTGTGTGTACATGCAATTGGATGTAATTTTTTTCAGTTATTTGAGTTGTGTTTTTATTGGTTTATTATAATATTAAAAATCTCTTTTTAGATAATTCTTTTTAAATTATAATGCTAACATTGATAGAATACAATCCCAACAAACTCTCATTAGATAAACTCATGGTGGTTTATCCTGAGGATCACCACATCTCGGGTGATGGGGTGAGGCTGAGAGAGTGTCCCCTTCATGGTAATCTCTGTCAGTGTGAGGAACTGAACCTGTACTGTTGCCCTGCCTCGACATCACAAACCAGCCGTCCAGCCAACTGAGTGGGCGACTGTGTAACTGTTACAGACAGAAACAGTCACAGACAAAGGGTAAGAGAAATATTCATAATAAGGAAAGTGTTATAATTCAGATAACAGTCAAGATAACACCTGAGGGTAAAAATGTTCTCTGCTCGAAATTGTATTTATAACAAGAAGTGTTTAGAAGTTGTTTTTGGTTTAATATCATTAAGGTGAGTCAAGTGAACTCTTATGTGTTACACACTGGGACACTACCATTTTCTTGAAACTGGGAAATATTTGGAATATTATCTGGAACATTCTATAATCGGCATTCTCCAGAATATTCTATGACTGTGTGGGAGTAATTGCAAAGGAGAGAGAGAGAGAGAGAGAGAGAGAGAGAGAAGGTGTTGCATGCAGTAGTGAGAGTGGAGGACCATGAGCCTTGTTCGGGAGTAGTTGCAATCACAGATATACAGTGATTGTGAGGGAGCAGACAGAATACGGTGACCCTTATCCTGACAGAGCAGGGCAGGTTATTGGTTTTTGTCCTGTATTGCTGGACATTTCTTCAGACCTCAAATACTGCACTGAATTTGGTAGTGAGCCCAGACCATGCTCGATGGGTATGTTGGTGTGGCACCCTCTAGGATGGGAATGTTCCCCCTCTGTACTCGCCCATCCAATACGCCCACCGTGCTCCATCAACAAACCATAGTGTAATTTCCCCTTATCTACCAATCTGCCATTTCCCTGCCTTTGCTCTGTATCCCTCGAATCCTTTCCTGTCTGTGTATTTGTCCAAATGCCTTTTCAATGCTGTTAGTGTGCCCACTTCAACCACTTCCACTGGCAGCTCAGTCTAATTTGCCAGTTCACCTTGGATTCCATGCGATCTAACCTTCTAGAGCAGCCTACTATGTGGAACCTTATCAAAGGCCTTACTGAAATCAATATAGAATATGTGTACAACCCTGCTCTCATCGACCTTCCTGGTCACTTCCTCAAAAATCTCTAACCAAATTTGTAGGGAATGATCCGCCACGCACAAATCCATGCTGACTGCTCCAAGTCAAACTCTCTCTTTCCAAATGCATGCACATCTTATCTCTCAGAACCTTATCAAGTGGTTTACCGAAAACAGATGTGAAGCTTACTGGTCTATATTTCCTAGGCTTTTCTTTGCAGCCCTTCTTGAATAAGGGCACAACATTTGCTACCGCCCAGTCTTCCGGGATCTTGGTCCCTCAGCTTTTTCTCTCGCCTCTTACAGTGCTCTTAGATATATCTGGTCAGGACCAAGAGATTTGTCTGACTTTGTGCATTCTAATATGTCCAACAGCACCTCTACTGTGATATGGACAGTACCAAGATATGACAACTAACCTCCCAAAGGTCACAGATCTTCATGTCTTTCTTCATGTTAAACACAGAGGGGAAATTTAGGACTTCACCCATCTCTTGAAGTTTTACACATGCATGCCGGTTTTGGATTTTAAAGCATCCTATTCTCTCTCTAGTTGCTCTTTATCTTTACTTTACTGAATTTGGATTCACTCTAATCTTCTCAGCCAAGACTACCTCATACCCCCTTATGGCCTTGCTGATATCCTTCTTCAGTAAACTCCTCTATCCCCTGTATATACCTCCAGGGATTCCCTTGATATGAGCTGGCTGAACCTGAGCCACGCCTCCTGTTTTCTGGTCAAAGCCTCAATATCTCTTGCCATCCAGAGTTCTCTCTTCCAGTCTCACATAACCTTCACCCTCACAGGAAAATTGAAACCTTGAACTCGAGCTATCTCACTTTTAAAGCCCTCCCACTTGCCCGGGATTCTTTTACCTGGAAACAAACAACTCCAATCATCCCCTGCAATCCCCTGTCTAACTCCAACAACATACGCCTTGTCACAATTTAGAACTTGAAACTGTGGACCAATTTTGTCCCTCCGATAACTATTTTAAAATTGATACAACTCTGATCACTTTTCCCAAAATGCTCCCCCCACTTTATCTCCTTCACCTATCCTGCCCTATTTCCCAACCGTAGGTCGTGTTTGTCCCTTCCCGAGTACAATACTCTACATATTGATTGTGGAATCTTTCCTGAACAGACTTAACAAATTACGTTCCATCTAAGCTCTTAACCATATGGAAGTCTATGTTAGGAAAATTGAAATCTCCTATTATAACAACCCTATTGTTCCTGCAAGTCTCCCCAGTCCCCCTTCACATTTCTTCCTCTAATTCACATTGTTGATTATAATGCAACCACTATAACATTACCACCCCTCTCTAACTCCTTTGCACCATTCACGAAACCTCTTTGGATATTATCTCAGGTATTTCAACTTTAAATACTGGTGTGATACTCGCCTTAATACTCCCTCCTGTCCCTGTATCCCAGTCTCATGCAGTTGAATGACTCTCTCCTGTTCCTGTCTCCCAGTCTCGAGTAGTTGGTATTTGAACTGTTTCCATTTACATCTCTACATCGCAGGGATTTTCACATCCATGGCACCCCTTGTCAAGGCACAGTGGAGATCTGGAGCTGTAAATGGATGGGAGCAGCACATCCTCTCACTTCCAACATTGGCTGCAAGATTCCCCACACTGGGCAGTGATCTAACACAGTGTTACCGAACAATGCAACAGCCTGGGTTTATATATGAATGAACCAGAGCGGTCTGCACAGCTCCCCACGCTGGATATTTAGCCCAGGATTATAGATCAAGCATTGGTGTGGGCTGCACAGAGTTCCATTCTGGATATTGCTGTGCTGTATTCTGCAGTACGGTAGCCGGATCTAAACAGTGCTCCAGCCTGAAAGTATAAAGGATGGGCTGGTCATGTGAGTCGGTTGCGAATGTGAGAGAACTAAACATCTGACAATACCTTCATTTTGTGTTTTCATTCTTGTTTTTGGACCCTTCAAATCCAGATTCATCTGGTTAGACCCGACCCTCTGGATGAGTCATGGTGACTGTTGTTACAGCGTCTGAGTCTGCAACATGACCAACAAATGGAGCAGAGGCTGCAGAGAGGACAGTGTCCAGAAAATGGAATGAGGGAATCACAATCAGATCAGCCGTGGTCTTAGTGAATGGTGAGGCAGGATTGAGTGGACCATTCATGCAACTTATTCATATATTTGTTTTTGTTCCAAGCAAACTCCCCTTCTCTCCCAGTGTCCCATACTGGTGGGGAGTGAGTCTCCTCCTCCTGTTCCTGTGTAACAGGATCCTCGGGCCTCACTAGCCTCTAGATTTCCCTGTGTCCCAGTTTCGAGCAGTTGAATGACCGCCTCCTGTTCCTGTGTCCCAGTCTCGAGCAGTTGAATGACTCCCTCCTGTAACTGTGTCCCAGTCTCAAGCAGTTGAGTGACTCCCTCCTGTTCCTGTGTCCCAGTCTCGAGCAGTTGAGTGACTCCCTCCTGTTTCTGTGTCCCAGTCTCGAGCAGTTGAATGACTCCCTCCTGTCCCTGTATCCCAGTCTCATGCAGTTGAATGACTCTCTCCTGTTCCTGTGTCCCAGTCTCAAGCAGTTGAATGACTCCCTCCTGATCTTATGTCCCAGTCTCGAGCAGTTGAGTGACTCCCTTCTGTTCCTGTGTCCCAGTCACGAGCAGTTGAGTGACTCTCTCCTATTCCTGTGTCCCAGTCTCGAGCAGTTGAGTTACTGCCTCCTAATCGAAGTTTTGTGAAAGTAGATGTCCTCCTCCTGCTTCTGAGTAACAGGCTCCAATAGCTCTGTGCTCACCTGCTGCTCCTGTGGAATGAAGTTGGGGGAGTGAATGGCCTCTTCACATTGTTTGCAGCTTTTCTTGACGAAAACCCTTTCTCCTGTTTCTGTAAAACACCATCAAAATCTGAATGATTTAATTTTGTATTTTACTGTCAGTAATTGAGCAAACCAGCTGACTGATAGACTTCAGAAGCTGAATAGCCTCCTCCTGTTCCTGTGTTATACACTCAAGAGTCAATAGACTCTCAGAGATGTATAGAATGGAAAAAGATCCTTCGCTCTGGTCATCTATACCAACCAAATATCCTAAATTAATCTCGTCCCCCTAGCCAGCAGTTGTCCCATCTCCCTCTAAACCCTTCCCATGCACATACCCATCCAAATGCCTTTTAAATGATGTAACTGTACCTGCCTCCACCACCTGTTTCGGCTGTTCAATCCATACACGCAGCAGACTCTGTGTGAAAATGTTGTCCCTCACATCTTTCCGACAGCAGGTTGACCAGAATTAAAGGCAATATTACAAAGGTGGCCAAACCAATGTGCTGTACAGATGCAAGGCATCATGCAAATGCTTAGACTCAAAGCACGCACCAATAATGGGAAGAACACCGAGTGCCTTCTTCACTACACTGCCTACCTGTGACGGGTATTTCATGGAATGGAGAACCTGCACCACAAGGTGCCTCACAGGGCAGCGATCGGGGTTTAATTCCATCCTTGAATGACTGGCTGTGTGGAGTTTGTACATTCTACCCGTGTCTGTGTAAGTTTCCTCCGGATGCTATGTTTCCCTCCGACAGTATAACGATATACAGATAAGGGTAGGTTGGCCATCCTAAATTGTGCATAGTACCCTTGGATGTGAGGGCAAGGTGCATGAGCCATGGGAAATGCAGGCTGAGAGGGATAGGGTTGGGGTTTATCCAGTGGGATACTATTTAGAGGGATGGTGTGGCCTCGATGGGCCGAAAATCCTGTTTCCTAATTGTAGGGATTCTATAATTTCTATGGTGTTCTCTTTGATTGGCAATTTTCGACAGGATCCTAGCTATATGCCTGGCCCTGATTTTTCTTGCCAAAATGCAACACCTCACATTTAACTAAAATAAACTCCATCTGCCACTCCTCAGCTCAGCTAATTAAGTTCCCATTATATTCTGAGAGATCATTCTTCACTGTCGACTACACCACCAAATTTGGAATCATCTACAAACGTACTGACAATACTTCATATACTCAAGTGCAAATGAGTATAAGTAACAAAAGGCTGTGGACCCACAATTGATCTTTGTGAGCAGCGCCACTGGTCACAGGTCTCCAAGTTTAATGAACAAATGCCAACTGTCACACCCTGTCTCCGATATTCAAGAAAAGTTTGGACCTAAATGTCAAGTTCTACCTGGATCCCAGGCAGCCTAACCTTGCTAACCAGTCTACCATGTAGAATATTTTGGTTTTCTTACTGAATTCCATGAAGACAGCATCCACTGTCCTGGCTTCTCAAACACCATCTTCACTTCCTCAAAAAATTCCACCGAGTCAGTGTGACGTGATCTCCAATGTACAAAGCCCTCTTCAGTCCTTGTCTTTCCCAATGCATATACATCGTTTCCCTCAAAATCCCCTCCAACAATTTAGTCACCATTGACATCAGGCTCACCAATCGATAGTTATCTGGGTTTTCTTTAGTTTCTGAAACAATGACACTCTGTTAGCAACCCTCCAATCTATTGCCACCTCACCTGTGGAAATCAATGTTACAGATATATCAGCAAAAGGCTGAACAATTTCTTTCCTAGCTTCCCACAATATTCTGGGATAGAACTGATCAGGTCCCAGGGATTTGTTCACCTTCATGTGTTTTAAAATGTCAAACATCTTCTTGTAATATCGATACTTTTCAAAATATCACTATGTATTTCTTCATTCTCTCGCTCTTGTAACCTCTTCTACATTAAATACTAGGAAAAATACTTGCTTAGTATCCCTTCCACGTCCTATGGTTCCACACATACGTAGCCTTACTGATCTTTACGGTGCCCTATTCTCTCCCTAGTTAATATTTTGCAATTAAAGGATGTGTAGAGTTGCTTCAATGTCTCGTTAACCCTATTTCTAAAGCCATCTCATGTCCACATTTTTCTGGCCCAATTTCCCCATTGACTATACACTTGTTGTCCTTAACACCTCTCGACATTCACTTAATCTCAGCTCTGTTTACCTGACATATGCCTCCTTGCTAACCTTGACCAGAGCATCAATGTATCTAGCCATCCAGCACTCCCTGCACCCACTAGCCTTGCCCCTCTCACTAATAGGAACACGTTGGCTCTGGACTCTCTGAAACCAAGTTTTGATGGCCTTGCATTTACCAACCATCCCTTTACCTGTGAATAGGGTATTCCAATCAACCTTTCACAGGGCTCGCCTAACACTTTCAAAATTGGCCTTGTTCAAAGTTAGAACTTTAATGTTTACATCAGGTCTTTCCTATTCCACAACTAGTTTAAAACTAAAATTTATTTGTTACAGACTTGAATGTTAAATAAACATTTCCTGCCCCTCTGTAACAGGTTCGAGAGGCTGAATGACCTCCTCCTGTCCCTCTGTAATAGACTCATGAGGCTTCATGGCCTCCTCCTGTCCCTGTGTAACAGAACTGAGACTTTAAATGAGACAACAACCCATGGATTATGAGCAGCTGGTAAACTGGATCTAATGGAGGTCTATTCCTTCTCAGTTACAGAAACACAAACAACACTATTTACTCCAGGTGCCATCTCAGTAACACTTCATACAGCTGCAGCGATGCATCTCTTCGTTTTGAATTATTCTTTCGGCAAAATGTGCCAATATTCCAGCTTTCCACCTTTTTAAGTAACAACAGGCTAATATGGGCTGAATGGCCTTCTCTTATCCCTCCGTAAGATGCCCATAGGGACAGAATTGCTTTGGCCTGTTCCTGAGCAGCAGTCTCAATGCTCTGTCTCAAGGTTATGAAAGGATTTGATAACAGGGCATCAAAACCAGGAGTGGCCGCACACTGGTCAATAAGTACCGTACTTTGGGTTCAGGTATCTCGAAAATTGCCCACCCGATTTTCTTTTATGCAGCCGATCTGTTATTTTATAACTGCCTCCTTTCATAAACAGAGTGGAACATATATAGACGCCTGCAGTGTCCTATTAATACTCTCATATACAAGTTAATAAAAAGATTTAAAGATTTATGATCCATTCCTCAGCAACCCTCATCCATTCCATCCAAAAACCAGTAAATGAAAAGTGATGTGTTGAACAGGTTAACTGAGCCTATTTGTTCGGTAAGTGTGATTAATGCCAGTCTCCATGGATTCTAATTATCCCAGTGGAGAGTTTCCATCGTTTAATGATAAATGGGCTCCATTCAATGTGTCAACCCATAACATGGGCGGGAGCATCACCGACAGCACTGACAGGGAACAACAGATCCAGAGAGAGGGGGAGGAGAGATCAGAATCTGAGAACATTAGACTGGAATATACCAACAATGGATCAGAATCTGAGAACATTAGACTGGAATATACCAACAATGGATCAGAATCTGAGAACATTAGACTGGAATATTCCAACAATATACAGGAGCTTATCCGATTATATTTGGTGTCTTTCTGCATTTTATTGGTTGTCATTATCATCGCGGATCTATTA